>NW_006432943.1:8960375-9001705 GCF_000325575.1 Pteropus alecto
CTTCCTTCCTTCCTTCCTTCCTTCCTTCCTTCCTTCCTTCCTTCCTTCCTTCTTTCCTTCCGTTACTTATTGAGTGCCTACTCAGTGTTAAAACCAAAGAACATGAGTGATTTAAGGACTGTCCTTCAGCTGATAAGGTTTAGGAGACTGCTCCTCCTTGCTGTGGAGACCTCACTGTTCCAATGTAGTGGCTAATTGGCCGCCCTAGACAGTGCAGGAGTCACACAAAGATTATGTCATGAGCTCCTTTTTTAAATCCTTTCAAGGTTGAGCAACTGACCTCACTGACTCCTTCCTCTGTAGATATATTTACATGTTCAGTTTGGTTATGGTCCAGGTTTACCTCATGGAAGCATTTGGAAGTCTCTCCAGGTCACTTGATCACTTGACATATCTCTGCTGTGTCTCATGCCAATCTAATTTCCAAATTCCAAGGTGGCGGAGTGGGCAGGGGCATGAGGGCAGTAATTACCTTGTCTGTAGCCTCCGTATATAGTACCTCTAATATAACCGTACATGCTTACTCTCATAGCACAGCATACATGAAGCTTTAAAATTCAGCATTTGCAAAGAAGTATTAGAAATACTAGATCATAATGTTGTCAGGAGGAAAAACTTTCTCTGCTCACTTTTGTTCATTTATTGGGGGGCCTTTGAATTAAACTGACAAAGTACAGATTAGCAAGAGAAAAGACAAAAATTAATCACGTATTTTTATTAATGTATGCATAGGAGTATTCGAAGGGGCAGTTAGAACTTGGGGCTTTTATACCATCTTAATGCGGGGGAGGGGATGGGGAGAAGGGCGCTGACAGAAAAACAAAAGACTTCTTAATATGCAAAGGGAGTTGGGGAAAACAGGCATTTATGGGAAAACAAATGAGTTTTTGGAAAGATAAGTAATGGGCCCTCAGGAGTACAGATGGTAGTTTTCATGATAATGTCTGTTTAGATGTGGTATGGAGATGTCTCAACATCTCTGGTGATAAGAATCAGTGTTCTCTGGTTGATTTATGACAATTGGATTCTTTTGAATTCTTTTGGAAGGCTCTGCTTTTATGTGGATAAAAGATTTCAGGAACTCAAATGCCTTCTGCTCAAAATAATTTTTATGCCATAGTGGTATATTCTGGACCCCTTCACAGTCTGTACTCTAGAATATTCCAGTGCATAGAAGATAAACAATTTGGATGAAATTGTTCTCCAGAATTATATCAATATTTGTATTTGAGCCCAAAACCTTCAAACAAGTAGTTAGGATGTAAAGCAAATATAAACAAGCACAGTGACTAGGACATTATTTACTGGATCGAGAAGAGAATCTTGTTCCAAGTGTAAAATATTGCTTACTGAACAAGATTCTTTTTAGCAAATTAAAGGGGATAAGAAAAAGATTTTATTCAAACCAAATGGTTTAGAATTATTAGTACAATTTTATTTAATCTTGTCCCATTTTAAGAGTGGCATTAATAAACTCTGATAGTATATTTTCAGCAACCGGAAAACTCTGATGAAGTAGCCATCAAAAGAGAAAGGAAAAAACCAGGAATTTGGGCCAAGTAGCTCTAACTCCTGAAAGATTAGAGTTAGTAAATTATGGCTGAAGCTGGAGAAAAGATTTAGGTCTATCAGAGAGACAAATTCAGTACCTACAAAATAATGTAGCAGAACTTATCTCTGTGGGAAGTAGGACACAGAATAAATTTCCTTGGTTTCTGTTGGGTTGACAGAATAACTTCATCTCCTTGGAACCTAGAAATCGAAAGAGTAATGAGACTGTCTAGAATAGTGGTGCCAGGTTAGAGAACTTTGACCTGAGCCGGAAAGGGCTGAATTGTGGGAACACAGGATTGAGATAAGCTGTTGTAAAAATAATATGCTTTCTGAGCAGTTGTCATTTAATATACTATTTGCTTTCCATACATTTTCTAATTTAATTCTTACGACAGTCCAATTGCCTACTAATATTATTTCGACTTTACAGAAGAGGAAACAGATTGTGTAACTTTTATTGATGGACATTTATTTCCTGTTTTTTCTAAGCTTAATTAAACGTTCGTATCATATGTCCATAAGTACTTGTATTTTTATTTATGTTGATATCTTTGCATATTTTAATACATAGCACAAGATTGCTTTTCCATGTTTGCTATGATTATAACTAGAAAAAAAACCACAAGAAAACCTGGAAGGAAATAAAAGTGCTAACAGTATTCGTATTCAGTGGCATAATTATGGCTGATATATTTTTGCCTCCCATTTTCTATGTTTTTGTATTGACTAGGTATTATTTTAAATGAAAATAAGAAATAAATTTATGAATAAGGGATATGGGAAATATTCATGGAATCTTTCCTAAAAGCAATAACTACAAGAGAAAACATCTCAATGTAAGCCATGAGACAGATAAAATCTGAAATATGTTAGTTTAAGAAAAATCAATGTTATGTTGTGGTTTATAAACCAATTAGAATCAAATCTTATAAATAAGACATATAAAGAAGGCCACGTTATGAGAGGCTGGCTGGGTGGTCCAGTTCACAGGAGAAAATAAGAAAGGGAAATTGGAGAACCAGGCTGAATCAGTGAATCGCAAGGGCACAGCCTCGAGAGTCTCAGCTCCTCACTGATGTGGGTTTTGAACAAGTTGCCCAACTGCTCTGAGACTCCATTTCCTCTTCTGTAAATGGAAATTGAGATTCCCATCACTAAGATCTGTGCTGAGAGTGGATTAATAGCCAATTGAAGTGGGTTTAGAAGGGGTAAAAGAGGAATTAGAGACATCAAATATAGACAACTCTTTAGAGGAGTTTTACTCTAAAGAGAAGCAGAGAAATGGGGTGGTAGCTAGAGGGAAATATGGTAGGAGAAGTTTGTTATTGTTTTAAAGTACTTTTATATGCTGATAGGAATGAGCCAGTGGAGAGAGAAAAATTGGTGATTATGGAGCACTGTAGGAGTAATATTCTTGAATAGGCGAATGGGGGAGAATTGGGCTTAGGTAGAAACACAATATATGCGAAGCAACATGTGGAACAGAGGAGTGGGTGGTTGCAGATGCTGGTACAGGTAGAAGTGAGGAGTTTGGAAGTGTTTTGATTGCTCCTGATTCTGCTGTGGGATTAAGTCCCTTCAGCAAACAGCATGACCAAAGGGAAGGCACTGGGAGGGTAAGTGGGGAGAAGTGGTTGGGAAACTTGAGAGCAGAGGTGCCGTGACTTATTTATCTAGGAGAGTAAATTGATAGGAAATGTTGCATAACTGCTGTGGTGATGGCGGTAGAATCACTGAGGGCCTACTGGAAGTCAGTAGGCAAGAATTTAAAGTGAGATCATATGGCACTGTTGTGTATTTTCCTCCAGGCACAGTGACTGGGCTAAAGTCAAGGTGTCAGCAGGCCTGCTTCCTTCTGGAGGCTCTAGGGGAAAATCCTTACCCATGCCAGTTTCTACAGGCCACCTGCATTTCTTGGCTCATAGTGCCTTCTTTCTTCTTCAAAGCCATCAACACAGCCTCCTTGAATCTCCTTCACTGACGCTTCCTTTGTCACATCTCCTTCTCTCTAACTTTAACCCTCTTGCCTCCTTCTCATGAGGGCCCAGCGGGATCATCCGGGATAATCTCCCCACCCCCAAATCCTTAATCACATCTGCAGAGTCCCTTTTTGCCATGTAAAGTAACAATATTCACAGGTGTGCGGATTAAGACATAGACATCTTTAGGGGGCCGTTATTCAGGCTCTCATAATTAACAAAGTTGAATATGTTTTCATGTGATTATTAGCTTTTTAAATTATCTGTTCCTGACTTTTTTTCTATTAGTTGTTGTCTTTGTACTTCATTTGTAAGAACTTTCTCTCTTACAAAGCAGCATTTTGCATATTTCCCTCAGTTTATTGCTTGCCTTTTAATTTTGTTTATATTTTCTGACCTAAAAAAGTGCATAACTTTTTAAAACTTTATATTGTGGAAATGTCAAACAAAAGTAAGGATTTAGTATGTTAAATCTCCAAACTTTGATTATTGATTTAAAGTTAATCTTATCTATACCATTACCTACTTCTAAATTATTTATTATTTTGAAGCAAATCGCAGACATCATATCATTTCATCCATAAATATTTCAGCAAAGTACTTTAATTTAAGAAAATTAAATCATGAAATTATTTTCTGTGAGATTTCTGGTTTTGATGCCATGCCCAAAAAAAGCCCAATTCACTTGTCTTTTTAAAAAAGGATGGAAATAAAGTCTGAATATAATTTTTGCACCTTTTAAGAAAATTATGTTTCCTTTTTCTTTAACTCATTTTTCTAAGGAATGACCATTTTCTGACTGCTTAAACAAGTGTACTTGAGCATGTACTATATGGAAAATGCTGTGAATTCAATTACCTTTGGGTGCTTGTGAACAGGAAACTGCATAAAAGGATTACAATTATAGTATTAGGCTGTCCACACTCCTGACTTAGTCCTCTTTCCATAACCACCCTCATGACAGGGAACAACTGCTGAAAGGCTGGCAGTTGTCTTCCATGGCTGCATCACGTACGCATTTCAGTGGTTTTTTTTGTTTTTTGTTTTTGTTTTTGTTTGTTTGTTTTTGGTCAAGGCTACCGGGCACTGAGAATTAAAAGCAAATATTCAAAATGAGAGAAAGACTAGATCCGCTTCTTCATAGTCTACTGCTTGGTCACCTCTCCGTGTCTTCAATGGGATGAGCCCCACAGTCCTTGTTTGACACAGCCCACACTGTGGGGGCTTTTGGTCACCATAGATGGAATTAGGAAGCCATTGGCTTCTACTTTGAAAAAAATATATATCTAACGAGTACTGTGTAGTTATTAATTAGGACTAGGTAAGAATAGGTGATCCAGGTGATGTCTTAGATTTCCAGACATGAAAGAGGAAGGCAGGGCAGGAGTTCAGATTGTGCTTGTCTTTGCCTGACAATTCCACAGCCAAAACAAGCACCCGCAAATACAAATCGTACTACTACTACTACGATAAAGACCAACTATTTGTTTGGCACCCTTTAACTTCCTACTCCTAACCCCTTGCAATCCGGTTACCACCACATTCTTCTTTTGAAGGTTACCAGCCAGATCCTGGACATTATTTCAGGCTTTATCCTGTGTGTCTTTTCTTAAATAAGTGACTGTTAATGGCCCCTTCTTTAAAACTACTTGCTCTCTTAGCTTCTGTGATGCTAAATAGTTCTGTTCTACTCAGGTTTCTCTGTGTGAATCTTTGACGACTATGGTAGCTGCTTTTTAACCCTTTCATCCCTTGAGTGTGGTTCCTCTGTAGGCTTCGATAGTCACCCATGCTTCTCTCTCTTAGCACTCCTCAGCTTTAACTCTTGCTCTCAAATCTCTATTTCAAGCCTAACTTCTTTCCTGAGCTTCTGACCCATGTTTCTGCCTAATGTCTGGGGATATCTGGGTTGACTTTGCTTACCTCAGACTTCTTAGCCCAACTCCTGCCTTGAACTTTAAGCCCTGGACACCAGTGTCCATCACCTCTAGGCTCAGACCCACCCCGTTCAGATGATTGTGGTAGCAACTGACAAGGATCACAATCTGAATCTTCGAATTGAGTCTGATTGCTATAAATCAGGCAGGCCTGAATTGAATCTGTGGCACGTGAGAGAGGCTGTAGTAGTCACATAGCCATCCCTCCTGGGGATCTGAATGTTTCTTTTACTCCCAAGAACACCACTTTCCCTCTAGGTCTGAAGCCTGTTGTGCTGAGGTCCTGAAATGTTGATTAGTTTCACCATGTTCCTTCTCAGGCAATCAAATCCTGTGGTTTCCCCTTTACCCACTAAGCTCCACTAGTGCTATGTCCCACCTTCACGGGCAGAATTTTTGGGGTACTGGGCCTTAAGTCATAGGGCCATTCTCCTGGGTATTCAATAGGTCTTGATCATTACCCCTTCTCAGAGTCCTGCCTTCTTCTGTGTCCTGCTGCTCCAACTTCCTTCATGCCTCTCTTACTTCATGCTAAAATTACTGAAAATCTCCCCACCTGTCACTTCTGGATATGGTGCCTCACACTTTAGTTCATCCTGCCTTCTAGTGTCATCTCAAAGGCTTCTTGGAACTTCGTGAGGCATAAAGATATACTTACCTATAAAGTAGATTGTTTTTAATTATTAATTTATTAACATTCTTTTCTTTTGATTATTCTCAACTGTATCGTGTGAAAGATAGGAGGGCCTGTCTTTGCTAGTGTCCCATAAAGTCAGGCAAACACTCTTCTGACATGTGCTAGCTTAAGTGGTACCTAAAGTATTTTCATACACTTAGCTTGATCATGTTGCTGCCTGAGAAAATGCCTTCAGGTACCTTTCACCCCAAGCCATAGTCCATATTTCTTGGTGTGATGTTTGAAATCTTTCTCAGTTACTCTCTTTAGTATGTATGTATGTATGTATGTATGTATGTGTATGTATGTATGTATTTAGCTTTATTGAAATATAATTGACATAGAACATTGTGTAAGTTTAAGGTGTACAGTGTGAGGATTTGATATGACTCTTTAGTATTGTTAACAGGGGACTCTCTTTCTTCCTCTCTTCCTACCATTCTAAGTCCTTCATTGAGTAAATAATTATTGAACACCTAGAGAGGCAGGCCAGTAAATGAAGAGATGAAGTGGGTGGTGGAAACTGCAGAGAACTGGAGAGAGGATGCCCATCCCAAGGTAACAGCAGCTACTGCTCCCCATGCTTTCCATGTGGAATGTGGGTCCAGTGTTGTCAACTCGTCATCTTTTTCAAGAAAAACTAGACATCTGGTTTTGATGTGGAATCTCCCAATTTTAAATGTTAGCAATCAATTCAAAAACCTTTTAAACACTGTGAGGGCTAAGCAGAACAGCTGTGAGCTAGATGTGGCCTGCAGGCTCTCGGTTTGCAACCTCTGCTCTCCAGAAACCCCTCCAAGGCACTCCATGCTCCCCAACATCTTGTGCTTTCATGGCTCTTCTCTTTGTTCTGCATGTCCCATTATCTGGACTGCCCAACTCCATTTTCTTCATTGATCCAAATCCTAATCCTACCTGATTTTTAAGATCCAGCTCAAAGTTTGCTGTCATGGCATGCTTGGCTTTTCAGCAGCAATAAAGAGAGAGCAAGCAGGGAAGCCAAAATAAGAAATGGATTGACAGGTGGTCTAGATACCAGCTTCTGGGAGATCAGTCAAGGCAGGGATCAGATTCCCAATCTGCAGGTCCAGGAAACAGGGAGCCAGAAGACAAGAGATTCATCACAGGACTCTAAAGATCAGTATGGACTTTGATAATAGTCATAAGAAAACAGCTTTAAAATTAAAACATCCTCTAGTATTTGAAGGGAAAGAAAAAAGAAGGGTAACTAACATTTTTTAAAAGCCTATAGTGTGCTAGGTATGTCTCAAACTCACCCTGGAATTCAGAGAGATCAAATAATTTATTCGTGTTACACAGCTAATAAATGGCAGAGTGAGAATTTAGATTTTCAATTTGTGTCATGTGCCGTGTGTGTGTGTGTGTGTGTGTATGCAAATTATCAGCATGCATTTGGTCTTTGAGGAGCTTTAAAGAAATTCAGACATCTAGATGGCACCCCATATCATTTAAATAAAATCTGTAAGGATGGACTCAGGCATCAGTAGTTAAAGTCCCCCAGGTGTTATCAGTGTGCAGCCAAGGTTGAGAACCACTGTGTCCTTTCCACAATATTGACTTCAGCTGAGCATTGCTCACAGAAGGAAGCAGTGAGTAATAAACAGAGGTTAGGGAGGCCTTTGAACTCAAGTAGTGTTATTTTAATTAGTTCTTTCTTCAAGTGGAAATGGGCAACTGTACTCATTCCACGCAGATACTCAATCTGAGAGTCTAGGGAATAAACAGGGACTAGTCGACAGGACTGAGCAATGAAGAACATAAAAAAAAAACCTCCAATGTTGGTTTTTATTTTCATTTTTTAAAAGTGTGCAATTCAGTGGTTTTTACTATATTCACAGAATTGTGCCACCAACACCACAGTCACTTTTATAACATTCTCATCACATCAAAAGGAAACTGTATCATTTAGCTGTCAACTGCCATCCCTAAGCAACTGCTTTCCTCCTCTATAGATTTCCCTGTTCTGGACTCATGTTGGTTTTTAACTCTACTTCATTGATGCAGGACCCATGATGATCTTCGTTATTTTTCTTGAAACATAACATGTGTACAAAAAAGTACAAACCATAAGTATGTAACTCAATAAAATTTTGCAAACTGAACTCACCAGAGAACCAGCACCTGAGTCAAGTAACTGAAGTTTATGGGCATCTCAGAAACTTCTCTGTGTCCCTCTCTTCAAGAGTAATTACTCTTCTGACTTCTATGAGCGTAGATTGGTTTTGCCTCCATTTGAACTTTGTACCAAAGGAATTACAGAATATGTCCTTTTTGTGTGTGTCTGGCTTTTTTTTACTCAACATTATGTTTCTGAGATTCATCCTTATTATTACCTGTAGCCATGACAATCTTTTGATGTCAAATTCACCCAGTTTCCTTTGGAATAAATTATTTGGAGAGGTTAATTGAGACTCTAAATTATTCTTTAGGTGATTTATTGAATAAGCCACATCCCTTGGTCAGTGTGAAAATAATCCATTCCTGAAGGATTTGTTTGGGAATTTAAACTCAGAAGACTAACATTGTTGAGGGCAAATGATAACATCTTGGTCTTGCAAAGCTAGTTGCACAAGTTATTAAACCTAAACTGAATAAACTTGAACATTTATGAACATTAACAAACGTTAAGAGATTGAATTCTCTATCTAGGTCTTTCTTCCTGGGATCTTTTTATTTTGGCATGTCTTTGCGAACTGTTTATGATTTTTCCTCCTATTTAAAATTTTATTTCTCTTTCACATCTAATATTCAATACCATAGACCAACCCCTTTCGTCACTTAGGAATATTTGAGTAAAAGGCCAAACATATAGCTAGGGATGAAGTAGTGTTTTTATACCTACGAGTGTTAGAAGGTGCCATATAATTTACTCCTAGTTTTCTTACCAATTTCTTCTCTCCCTGCACACTCAAATGAGCTAGTAGAATGCTTGGTGAACGTGGCAAAGTACTTTGCAGAGAAATTTGTTCTCTGTGGAATTTTTTTTCATGGACCAACAAAAGGTTTGCTTTTCAGAATAAAGCACAAGAAAGGTCTTTGTGAATCAGGCCTTTCCTAATGTATTTGAATATTCAGGTGCTTTGGGGAGACTCTGAAAGGGGAGGAGGGGTGCAGTTCTTCTACTGTGCTTTCTTTCCCCCAAATAAACCTCACAGAACTGGGGTATGAGGTTCATGTCTTGGTTTGAAGCCAACCAGATGAGAGGCATTGAAAACAAGCTCTGTGACATATGAAATGCATATGACAAACGTAATAACCAATAAATGTGCTTTCCTTCACTGGATACTACTTCCCTGTGTCCATAAAATTAGCAATGATGTTTAGTCCCAGACCAGAAATCTCTAAAAATTAGAAAATATATCCATAAGCAAACAGGCAGAAGCCAATCACTTCTACAGGTTTCTAAGACTAAGTGTTGCTCCAACTTCCTCTATGCTTCCTTTAAGATCTCACATTTTATAGGAAAGGTCATCAGATACTTGTCAGTTCCAAGGGAAAAAAAAGTATTGCTTTTAAATGCTTAAAAACTATATGTTCTTGGTTCGAAGAGAAAAATGGAAAGGAAATGCCGAGTTTGTTCATGGAAATTAAGCCCAGCTTTTCCAAGATGTATGTCTAGTCATTTTTGCTCATCACAGAAAGAGGTATTCTGTGATAAAAGTGCTTGCACAAATATTTTTTCTAGGATTTATGTTCAGTGGGAAAGCTTGAAGAAAATTTTTCTTTAAATGCCACTTATCTCTCCCCCTCCCTTTCTGATATATCATGCCTGGCTTTGAACTTGTAGTAATACAAACTACTTGTCTTGCCAGTGCCGTGACTGCTGTTGCATCTTTGCTCTTGTTGCTTCTTCTGCCTGAGATAGTTGTCAGCCTCTAGTTTGGGGCAGCTGTTATCAACCTCTAGGTTGATATAATTGCCCCTTTTCTCCGTTCTCAATGTACCCCATGCAAATCTGTTTTAAACCTTATTGTGTTGCAGTCATATTAAAATTCTTCGCATGTGTCTCTTCCATTAGCATTTACACTCCTTGAAAGCAAGTTAATAATACAAATTATTAAATATATGACTGTCTTTTTATTTTTCTTTTAAAAATCATAATGTCGGCCCATTTCCAAACTTTAGATTTAGTTAATAATCCTTAATGGAAAACATGCAGCTTTGTGAAATGCACACTATCATTATTTTGTCTACTATTAAACGAACAATTTATATGAAGATACTAACTTTAAGGGTCCTTAAGCACACTGTTGATACAGAGCAGATAGGGACTGGAACACCCATTTGAAAAAATGGTCGCATTCTCTGCTTTTGCCCTGTGTGTGTGGGTGCGTGCATGTGCTCTTGCTTCTCTTCCATCCTCTATTAACCCCTTATTATTCTCTGTTACACTAGGTTTTTTATTTCCAAAGAGCAGGTCCTTGTTTATAATGTTTACTGTCACTTTATCAATTAGGCTTTCCAAGACTACCTTGAAGGAGACCATTTATTTCCCCTTTAAGAACCATGTCTGAAAGCCATGTACGTCTCACCCAGTGAAAGGTGATGTCTGAGCTATGACCGTATGGCCCAACGGTAATCACGATGGTTTATATTTATAAGATGCTTTATGAGTCAGGCCCTGTGTTAAGAACTGTATATGTGACAGTTCTGTGAAGTAGGAATTGCAGTTGTGCCGTTTTGCAGATGAGGAAACAGTCTCAGAGAACTTTACTTGACCAGCATCATACAAATTTTAAATGCAGAGCTAGGATTAAGAACCAGTCTCCACCAGATTCTAGAACTAATGATTTTTAAAAAATTTAATTGTTTATTTTGAAGTAAAATATGTATAGATTAGTAGGAAGTTACAAAGAAATGTACAGGGAGGTCCTATGCAACCTTTATCCCATCTCACGCAGTTTGACATCTTATATAAGTAGGGTACAATATCAAAACTAGGAAATAGTTCAGCATCCACAGGTATGATAAACTAATGTTATTGATTACCACCGGATTTTAAATATGACTTTTGAATGAAAATAGCATTCTTTATACTATAAAGCATTTTAGTAAACGATTCATTACTGACATGATATACATTCAGGAAGAATGCTCTAGATCATTGGTTCTTAACCTTTTAGGACATAGAGATACATTTTAGAAGGCAATGACATATGGACCTTTCAGCAAAAAAAGATGTGTACACACATACATACAAAATGTTTATGGTTTCACAAACAATCTCTATCTCCACTCCCCAAAATGTGCATAGACCACAGGTTAAACTGGTTTAGAGCAATATTTAAAGTAATACATTCACTTGAATAAATCTGGAAACCTTTGACAATTTTTATTAATGCTCTTTTTCCCCCCCAACTGTGCCCACAGAAAAGCCCCCTCACCCTCTTTTTACTCTTTTTCTTAAGGCGCTGAAAGTTCCTTGGATTTTCTATAGGTCTAGGTTGCTTGTAGAAAAAAAAAACTGCTTTCAACATTATTGCCCCTGTGGTCATACTTTATCTGGGACTGCTTTCTTGTGCACCAAAGGCCTTTGGTCAGTAACTTTCAGTTGTCTTTCCTTTTTCAGGTTACCACCAAGAACCTGGGTAATTTGGGGTCATGGCTCTGGAGCTAGGGATCAGGGAGCTAGATAAGAGAATGTGACTGGGGGCTCCTGTCAGTTTTGAGCCAGCTGCCAGGAGCCAGGAAATGTATTTCTATAATCAGGGCTCACCCTGAGAGTATGAGTCAACAAGGCATAGGTCAGAGAGGCATTCTGGAAGGAGGAGGGTAAAGATATTTAAAACAACAACGAAACAGGTTTATGATCTATAGGACAATTCTTGATTCTGAGGAAGTTTCTTGCCTTAGTCATAAACTTCTATGCCTCCTGCTGAGGTTTATAAAGCTCAGTGAAATATTCTGCTGCCTTTGAGCCAGAATCCAGAGTTGGGCTAGCCTAGAACCTACAAGGAAGTGGTTACACCTGGAAACAAGTAGGTGGAAATAAGAGTGGATACTGACATTTTGCTCGAGGAATTGGCTGTGTTCCGCTCTCAACAGGCCAAGGTATAAGAAAACCAAAAAGCTTTCACTGTATCAGCTGCATAATTTTTTATGATGAGCTATTTCTAATTAGAAGTTTCACAACTGCCCTACCATCTTCTAATTTTTTTTTCTACTGATAAATGCCTTATCTTTTGCATACAGTTGGTCTTTTATTACCCCGAATAGTTTTATAGCTTGATTGCTAAAAGAGATTGGTGAAACAAATTTGCTTTCAAATTTCCTTTTCCTCCTCCTTCTGAATTTGACAGTCTGTTTAAGACAACGACGTATGCCATGGTTTCTCTACACTGTCAAACTAAGAATTTGACCCAAGAGGAGACGGGGGAGTGGAAGGATGGAGGATAGACCTGGGCTAGTGTTTCTGACTTTCTGTAGTGCCATGTTGGGGTCTCCTGATTTTGAAGGTCTGCCTCAGTTTTTTAATAGCAGTTGGACCTGTACACCCATTATGCCAGCAACTGTGCTAAACACTATAAATAAACCTACCAATAACTTTAAAGTTGGCTGTTTATCTATGAAGAAACTAAAGTCAAAGAAATGAACTAATCTGATCAGTGTCACAAAACTAGTTAGTGAAGAAAATGGGACTTGATCCCATGTGTTTTGTTCTCCTCTATTTAAGTGGAGAATTTGTTCCTTAGCTCTGGCTTCTTGCAGTACAACTCCCCCCACCCCCTACCTCTGGCTTAGGAAATCTGACTCAAGGATACTGGTTGACACTAACTTAATTCCTTGGAGACTGATTAGTGACCTACCAGATGCCATTTCACAAAGAGAGATAGGTCTTTCCAATATACTGAATATCCCCATATCCACTGACCGGGGTGGGGCCCTCCTTTGGGTCAGAGTCCTTGGCGAGCATTAGATCAAAGAGGAGAGAATTGGGTAACCTCGCGGCATCTCATATCCAGACTGTAAAATTTGAAGAATTCTACAAACCCTGTAGCCCAGTGATGTCTAGAATATTTGTGCCTGCCAAATATAGTCTACCCTGGACAGTGTGAGATAAACACTGGTGAAGTTTTGCCTCTTTCCAAAGTCATCATTTTTTGAATTCCAGACAACTCAGGGCAGATGAATCCTCTTTTATTTACATTACCTTTAGTCTTACACTTTCCAGGATTACGTATCTCTTGGATCACTTGGCCTGAGGTGATTTTAACTGTCATTGTGAGCACTGGCTAGAATCCATTAGAATGTACAAACCATTATTCAGCATGGGTTACTTTTGTAATCCCATAGCCTAATTCTTTGGATGTTGATTTTAGATGAGATTTTTGTCTCTAAATTCTGAAGAAGTGACCTCCTTAGATTTTGCAGCCTTTATTCTCTTAAGCCCTGGTAGCATTTAGGATATCTTCTACTTGAAAACTTTGATATGATCAAAATAAGTTATATAGCTAAAATCTACCACCTATAGCAGTCACTCACATTTTTAATTTTATACTTGAAAACAAATGGGCAGGCCATGCAAATGTTTTATGCACCTTTCTGACTGTATGACATTTCACAAACAATGATCAAATAGAGAGGAAGAACATTTCTTCAAACCCTAATCTGTCCCAGTCTCACAAAGATAATGGACAGAGAGATTTCTGGAGAAATCACTGTTTGATTCTTTCTTCAGGCCATAATAGCCTTTCTCCTCTCCTGCTCTAAAAGGAACGAATTCATCTTACTCCTGGGAGGTTTCTCTGAGCATCACAAAGCTTTGTGAAGAAGCCAGCCACGCCAAGAGAGCCCTGAAACTCTCAGAGTAACATATTTTCAATTAGGCATGTTCCACCTTTACAGAGGTTCATCATTTAGCAATGGGATATGGTATAATGGCATGAGCCAGGGGGAACTCTGGGGTCTCTTTAAATTGGCCGCTTTTAGCCTTGTGCAGCTTACCTACTTTGTGAATTGCTTGTGAAACTGAAATGAGATAATGTGTTTGCAAGTGTTTTGGAAACTATGAAAGGCTATACAAATGTAAGTTGTTACTTCAAAGCAAAGCAGTGAACAGTGAAAAAGGAATCACTTGAATGCAATTGCTGCATATACCTTTTCAAGCACCAAATGTTAAGTGCTGATGTTTATTGAGGATTTACCATGTACCAGGCATGGTTATAAATGTTTTAATGTATTAACTCATCTAATCTTCATAGTACCCTACTAAGGTGAATATTGTTGTCCCCATTTTACAGATGAGAAACACTGAAGCACAGAAAAGTTAAGCTTCTTGCCTAAGGTAATATGCCTGGGTAACATATCTAATAAATGTGAGGTGAAGGTAGAATGCAAATCAGGCAGCCTGGTTCCAGAGCCCAAACTACGCTGTTGGCAGCATAATCCTTACTAACTGAATTGGTAGCGAGTCCAAGACATTTGTTACACATGTCACAAAAGGTTAAATGTTTTGTACATCTTGAAAGGTTAACATTGTGATAAGTAAAGACATTTTCCAAGAAAAACGAGTATCCTTTAAGCATTTGGATTTGACTCTTTTCCAGTGTTTGGTCTTCATCTTTTTGGGTCTTAACACAAACCTTACTTATATGGAGTATGTGGCCCTTAAATATCTACCTAAAGTCATCCTTTCTACACCCACTTTATCAGCAAAATGGTGGTAATGGAGTTGTTTGATCTTTTAAGATCTACTAAGATTAAAGTGGTCAAATAAGAGGGTTTAGAGGGAAAGCCTTGCAGATTAAATGTCAGTCAAGTATTTTATGCTGAAATCTATAATAAAAACCAGGAATCAATTAATGTAATTCTAGTAATTTTACTCTTTAAAAAGTCACCTGCTAATGATGATGCTTTTTTCAATTTTGAGGAATTCTAAAAACTTATTTTTCAATTAGAGTTGACATTTAATATTATTTTATATTAGTTTCAGGTATACAGTGCAGTGGTTAGATATTTATACATTTTATGAAGTGATTCCCCCAATTAGTCTAGTATGCATGGTTATTACAGTATTATTGACTATATTCCCTGTGCTGTACTTCGCATCCCAGTGACTATTTTGTAACTACCAATTTGTACTTCTTAATCCCTTCACCTTTTTTATCCAGCCCCTGAACTCTCCTCCCATCTGGCAATCACTCCTTTGTTCTCTGTATGGATAAGTCCTGCTAATGGTGAGGGAATCTGATTCTTTTTTTCCTGATAAAAAATGTTTATCAGAGTCATCCCATGATATCTCTGGCAGTATCTTTTTCTTCATCAACATCAGTTGGTAGATTGCTATCTGATTTGTCTGATTTCTCCTTTATTCATTTTATTTATTTTGTTTTACCATTTATATCTTCTGATGTCTCGATTTGGTACTTCTAGTCAGATGATATAAATGTTCATTTATGTTATGAGAGAGAAGGGAGACAGCTGCTTGAATGAAAAATTAAAACCTTTCCTTCCCTCAGGCACCAAAGCAATGCCTTAATTGTCTAACAAATTTTTTTTATCGTGAAAGTTATTAGAATGGAAAAGTAGGAGGTACAGACAAACATTAAGCCCACCAAAAACATGAAACATGTTCCTACTTAATGAAAACTGAGTATATTTTTTACTTAAGATTGTATCATAAACATATTTGACTTAAGATTGAAACATAAATAATGTGACATAAAAATATATTCCTAAATATTTAAATTTACAGTTTTAGATATAGATGTGTCTAAAATTTTTATCATAGTGTATTTGACCATTCACTGTTACTGGATATTTAAGATGCCTCCAGTTTTTAAATAATAAATAAATAGCATCACAATGAACTTCTTGGTTTATATCCTAAGAAGGATAAATATCCAGAATTGGCTTAAATTATTGGCTTAAAAAGTATATTCTAGAGCTTTTGATATATCTTGCCAAATTGCTTTCTTAAAAGGATGAATCAATATTTACTTGCAGAAATCTACAAAGGGGCTTTATCGCATATTGATATTTTCATTTAAAAATATTTTCCAATTTGATCATGGTTTGCCATTGTTTCAGTTTAACAGCTCTTCATATATGTTAAATACTATGTCCTTTTTTCTATAAATTGGACATCCCTTGCACATTTATTGATTAGGTTTTCATATTGGTTTCTTAACAAGTTTTATTAGTTCTTTGACTAAAGCACATAACTTGTATTTATTTTGGTTGCATCCTCATAACGTTCTTTATAATTTATTCTGTTATGTCTAGGTTCAGGAAGTCGTTCCTCACCTATGTAACCACTGAAAAAAAGTTAAGTAGACTTATGTAATAACATAAAATGATGTCCAAGTTATACTGTTCAGGGGAAACATTATCCTGCAAAACAATCTTTAATTATGATCCTATTTCTCTCTCTCTCTCTCTCTCTTCACATATATTTATTTATTCATTAATTATTTTTGAATGTCTCCTTTGTGGCAGACAGTATTGAACAAAACATAAAATCTGAGGCCCTATGGAACTTATAGTTTATTGGGGAGGCCAACAATTTTTAGTGCTATGAACAGAAGTAGAGTAGGGTAAGAGATGGAAAGTGACCAGGGTTCCTTTTGATTCAGCAGTCAGAGGAGACCTTCCTAATAAGACATTAAATCAGAAAGTATTGAATGAAGCAGCTAGTATATTATTTTATCTAAGCATATTGGTAGAAAAACATTTGGAAGAATGTTCACCAAAGTTCTGCATTCCCCTTCTCAGCGAATATTACCTATCACTCTTTTGTTAATCCAGGCAAAACCAGCAAAGCATCCCATCCTAGAATTTTGCTTACTCTCCGTATCTAGTTAATCATCACAATTTTTTGCCACTTATATACTTCTTAAATTTCTTTTCTCTTTACCATTGTCTTTTTTTAAGCCCTTGTCACTTTTTAATTTTTTTACTCTTTGAAAAGATACAGTAGTTTATTTTCATGTGCCAAGTAAAATTAAAATGTATAATGCATGAGTGCTAACTTGGTAGGGCTTCCACTGGCCAAATTGGGAACAATGTGAGTATGAAACTAAATGTCCATACTAATGGATTATAAAATAGTCATCTATGAGTTCGCACTGATGTAAATAAAAGAATTTTTAAAAACAGGAAAGAAGGAGAGGTCTTCCCTGCAGTCCAGTTGCAGCTAATAAATGTAGAAAGAATGATGGAATTAGAAAAATCACCATTTGGCAGCCACCATAAAAAATTGATGGTAGGCGAAATATGATGAGAAATGAAACATATACATAGTCTCAAAGTACGACCTCACACAAGATACTTATTAATTACAAAGGAGAAAATAGAAACTGTACATTGGACAATCCTGGCAGACACTGTATTAACCAAGTGATGAAAGCTAACATCAACAGTGATGGGGCAAATGGTTTATCATGCGCCTCCTGATATGATACACTGAGAGGAACAAAACAGTACTCCTATGGTATTTTTGCCAAAAATATATAATCTGCATCTAAATATAAGGAAAATATCAGAGGTTACCAGATTTAGGGGGCGTTCTTCAAAATAATCATCCTGTACTCTTAAAAATAGCAAGGTCATGAAAGAAAAAGACTGAAGAACTACTTTAGATTACAGAAGACTAAGGTGACATGACAACTAAATGAATTTGTAATTCTGAATTGTATCCTGGACCAGAAAACAATTCTCTTCCTTTTGCTATAGAGGATATTACTTAGATAACTGATGAAATATGAATGTCTATAGATTATAGTATTGTATAAATGTTATTAACTACTGATTTTGATAATTATATTGTGGTTATATAAGAGAATGTTCTTGTCCTTTAAGAAATACACACAAGTATTTATGGGTAAAGGGACATGAAAAACAATTTAAACTAGAGCCTCTTCTAGATGCTTTTTTATGGACAAAGTTTTCATTACAATCTACCAATTGTCTGACAGTATCTGTAATAACCGTTTAACAGGTTTTTTTTGAAACTCCTGGATTTGTTCATTCAGTAGCTACCATTGAGTGCCAATGTATCTAGCACAGTACTAGGCTCAGGATAAGGTATAAGCAATTGAAATGTAGTGTCCTCAAGGAATTGACAGACTATGGGTGATCGGGGAAGGAGAGAAAAGATTAATGTGAATGATAAAGCAAATGTATCTACTAATATTGAAGAATATAGGTGAAGAGCATATGGAAATTCATTTACTATTTTGCAGCTTTTTAGGATCTATAAAATTATTTCACAATAAAAAGTTAAAATTTAAAAATATAAAAAATTAACATGGTAAAAGAAGATCATTTCAATAGACTAAAGTTTTATAGACAATTTATAAAACTTGTACCTACATTAGGCCACAAAAAAAACATCTCAAGAAATTCCACAAAGCACAGAAATAATACATGCCACACTCACAGACTACAAGTACTAAAACAAGTAAAAATAAAAAGTTTAAATTTAAAAACCCAGACTACTTAGACATTCTCAGTCAGCTCTCTCTTAACAATAACCGAATCAAAGAAGAAAAAGAAACTATGTGTCCAAATTATTTAGAACACAATAGTAGTAAAGAAAACGTATGGGATGTGGCCTAAACTATAGGTGAGGGAAAATTATAGTTTTAAAAACTATTATTGATCAAGAAAGAATAAAAATAAAGCATATATTTTTCTAGAAGGCAGTGCAAAAACATCAAAAATACTAGAAGCCCAGAGAAAGACTGTTGTGCCCTCCCTCTGTGCTCTCACAATTGTTAATCAGCCAATTGATGGAGCAGTTTAGGGAGCACTTTCAGTGTGCCAGCACCGGGTGCTGGATCAGAGATGAACAAGAGTTCTTTCTTCGTGGAACTTATAGAGTGTGTGTCTGTGAGGGGAAATAGCAGATACTAAATTATAAATTTAAAAATTCAATCGATATTTTGAAGTACAAAGTGCTATTTCTGTATCCCTAGTGTAACATCACTTAACAGTACCCTCCGTTGTCTCCCTACTGTCTTTCTCTGACTCTCCTTCTTTTTCTGTGTCTCCCTTCCTCTTTTCTTTTTTAAATTAAATTTATTGGAGTATCATTGGTTAATAACAGTACATAAATTTCAGGCGTAAAGTTTATAATTCAACATCTATAGACTCTTGTGTGCTCCGCACCTGAAGTCTAGTCTCCTTCCATCACCTTGTATTTGATCCCCTTTACCCTCTTCATCCTCCCCCTCTTCTCCTCTGGCAACCCGCATTCTGTTGTCTGTATCTGTGAGTTTTTTGTTCTGTGTGTTCATTTGTTGTTTTTTTTTTTGTTTTATATCTCATATATGAGTGAAGTCATATGGTTCTTATCCTTTTCTGACTTATTTCACTTAGCATAATATTCTCAAGATCCATCCATGTTGTCATGACTGGCAATATTTTATCTTTTTTTATGGCTGAATAGTATTACATTGTTTATGTACCATATTTTCTTTATCCAGTCATTCCTTGAAGGACCCTGGGGTCATTTCCATGTCTTGGCTATTGTAAATTATGCTGCAATGAACATAGGGATGCATATATCTTTACAAACAAATGTTTTCAAAATTTTCGGGTAGATAGATACCCAGAAGAGAGATTGCTGGTCATATGGTAGCTCTGTTAGTTTTTTTGAGGAAACTCTATACTATTTTCCGAAGTGGTTGCATTAATTTACATTCCCACCAGCAATGTATTTTCACATCTTCTCCAACACTTATTACTTGTCTTGTTGATAATAGCCATTCTAATAGGTATGAGGTGGTAGCTCATCATGGTTTTGATTTGCTTTTCCCTTAGAGCTAGTGATGTTGAGCATTTTTTCATATATCTGTTGGCCTTTTGTATGTCATTTTGGAAGCGTCTATTCAGGTCCTCTGCTCATTTTTTAAAAAAATTTTTAGGTGAGGCAACCGTTGGTTAACCTCACAGATTGCAAGGACCTTGTCAGTTTACAATCCCGTATTGTTTATTTTTATGCCTACAGCACCTGGTATTCCTAGGTGGGTCTCCCATCCAAGTACTAACCAGGACCGACTCTGCTTAGCTTCCAAGATCAGACAGGATTAGGCTTGTTCAGGGTGGCATGGCCATAGACTCTCTGCTCATTTTTTTAATCAGATTTTTGTTGTTGCATTATATGAGTTCTTTATATATTTTAGATATTAGTCCCTTATGAGAGGTTATCATTTACAAATATCTTCTCCCATTTGGTTGTTGCCTTTTTGTTTTGTTCTCCCTGTCTTTCTGTTTTTCTCTATCCTCCTCTTGCTTTCTCCCCCCTTCTCCTTCCCTCTGCCAATTCCCTGAAGATACTATGTTTCAATTATTTCTGCCTCATCCCCAGCCTGCTTGATACATTGGCATTCAGTGATGGCTATTGAATGAATGAATCCAGGTATTTTTAAGAATATTGTAAGGCTTTAAGCTATTATTAAGTGGATACTTAAACCTCTAGGTTATCATTTGATTTTTATTTATAAAAAATAATTTAGAAGAGAAACTTGCAACTGTATAATGTATAAAGAATATAAAATAACCAAAAAATACAGTCTAGACAAGCTAGTAGACTATTTAAGCAGTATTAGGTTAACTGAAATTCTAAAAGGGGTGGTTTGTGTAAGGGAAAATTATACCTAACTCACCGTTACAATGCTTGAGTGAGGTATTTCAGTATAAGTACTTGAAGAAATCAGTAGATGTAATTTACTTTGATTTTCATGGGCTTTTAATAAAGGTTTACATCCAAGGCCTACATTGGAGTGGGAATATGATTGGAGTGTCAAAGGAAGAGCTGTGAAAAATGGTAGGAAAAGAGGTGGAAGTAATAGGTAAGGATTAGATCAGGTAGGCCTTGTTAGGCCACGGTAAGGAGTCGGGATTTTATTGTGTTGCCTTTTAAAGGTTTTGAGACTGTCATTTGATATAGCTATAAAGGATCTGGCTGCTGTGAGGAGACTATATAGTAGGGTAGGAGTGGAAGCATTCAGACCAAGTAGAAGGCTATTACAGTAGGTAATGGACGCCTGGACTTGATAATAGTAGTAATAGTGAGGAGAGGTGTTTAATCCAGAATAAATGTTGGAAGGTAGAGGGAACGGAAATTTACTGGTGATTGGCTTGTGGTGTGAAAAAAAGAGTATAGAGTGACTTAAAGGTTTTTGGCTTGAGCCACTGAATGAATACAATTCATACTGGTCTCTCTGCCTTATTGGGGTGGGACTGTTTCATGGAGGTTATCTTTAAAGGGCCTTAGGAGACTACTGCAATCATTCTGGAAAGGTGAAAGGGGCCTGAACCTGTGCAGAGGCTAAAGGTTTGGAAAGGCATTGAGAGGGCATGGACTTGAGAGACATTTAGGAAGTAAAAATTGCCACTTAGGAAACAGTTTAGGTTTTTTTTTTTTCAACTAAAATTGAAGATAGCTGAATCTTTTTTCCCAGTAAGTTCACCTATTGATATATACCCTAGAGCAGAGGTTGCCTGGAGCCTATTTTTGTATAGCCCTAGAGCTAAGAATATTTTTTTACATTTTTAAAGGATTAAAATAAAGAGACCAGAGATCATTTGTGGCCCTCAAAACCTAAAATATTTACTATCTGGTCCTTTACAGTGTAAGTGTGCCAACCCATGATGTAGATCAGTGGCTTTTAAAGTGTGGTTTAATTGCTGATACAGCGGCAGCAGCATCACCTGGAAACTTGTTACAAATTCAGATTCTCAGGCCTCAACACAAAGTTGCAGAATTAGAAACCCTGGGAGTAGGGCCCAGAAATCTGTTTTAACAAGTTCTGTAGGAGATTGCGATGCACGTTAATTTCTGAGAACCACTGCTCTAGAGAAACTTTTGTACCTGTGCACCAGGATACACAGTGAAGAATAACATCATTGTGCATAAGAGCCCCAAACTAGAAACCAGAAGGCCTGTCAACAGTAGAGGAGATAAATAAGTTGTGGCAATTAATACAATGAGAGTATTTTATAGCGTGAGGTTAAGGGCATGGAGTGTGAAAGCAGACTGCTTGTGTATGAATTCCAGTTCCACCAAATAGTAGCTGTGTGACCTTGGCCAAGCCACTTGACCTAAGTTTCAATTTCCTCATCTGTAAAATGGGCATAAAATAGGCCATAACTACTTTATAGGGTTATTGTGAGGCTTTAACAATTATGTAATTACAAGAGTGCCTGGTACATAAGTATAGACTTAAAGAGCATACTGCATGTTATGATGCTTTAAGGAAAAAGATGTCATAAAGGTCTGCCCATATTTTTTGTATGTAACAAAATGATTAAGCAACCTAAGGCAAAACAATGTAGATTTTGGAGGATCAAATGTTGGCATTGCTTCTGTAAACCTGTTTGCACATGTTAAAAATCCCAAAATTGTTCTTACAGGATTGTGAAGAAAACTGATGAAATGTGTATGCCCGCATTGTTTGGTACATGGGCATTTAATAAATGTTTTCTTTCTTTTCCTAATTGCTTTTTCATTTCTTTCACCATTTCCTCAATCCGTCCTTCCAAAATTCTTCTACTGTCTTGATATTCTCTGCGAAACATTGCCAGAACTAAGGTGCTATGGCTTCCTTGACCGTAACTTTTGGCTTTTTCCATGAATCAAGGTCAGGAGAGTCAGTGTCTAGTGTTTTCCCAGCTATGTCCCGGGGCCAAGTCTGTGCCTAGATCTAGGACAGGGCTGTAATCCTGATATCTCCTGAGATTTCAGACTTTTAGCTGGGTTAGTATGTAAAATGCTTAGTATGTATTTAGCAACACCTAAATACAGAACGGGCAAAGAAATAGATTCTTTCTCTTCTGTGGAGGCCACGTCACCTTTTTTTCTACACCCAGTAGGCCCATAATATTGCTTTGAGCTGTTAGGATGACTTTGACCTCAGTAGATCTTGATGATATAGGTAAGTTTAGGATGCAAATAGCTGAAACCGTGGCTGCATTTTATACTCATCTAGAGCAACCTGCATAGTCTAGGTTCGGAAAGAAAAATTACGAAATTTCTTCCCTCTTAACATTAATAATCAAAAGGGACCAGAAATATCGGTGTTCGGAAGATAGCGCAAAAGAGATAACGCTGCAAGAGAACCAGCTCCTGTTCTGGCGCGATCTCGAAGGGCGGCCAGGAGCTTTCAGGCAGGAGAAAGGCAGCCTCCTTGTGACGTCAAATCAGCGGACTCTCATCCCGGCTCTAGGCCGGTTCCGGTTCCCCGGCTTTCCGGGCGCGAGAGTACGTGAGCGCGGCTGCATTCTGCGCGTGCTCCGCAGAGGGACGCGAGAAGGTTGGGTCCCACTCGCGAAGGAGATGCGTGATTGGCTGAAGCCGTGCTGGGGGGTTCCCCAGCCCTTTCGGCAGGGGTAAAACAATAAGAGGGGGCGGTGGCAAAGGGGGCGGGACGTCCGTGTTCCTGGTCGCTAGCCGCATCGCCTGGCGCCGGGGGAGAGGTGGTTGTAGGGGAAACGAGCTCGCTACTCTCGGGCTTCCGAGGCTTGAGGTTTGTCGGAGGGAGGGGGCGGCTAGCGAGAAGAATCCGCTGCAGCCGATCCTCAGCGACTCTCCTGCTGACCTCCGCGCGACATACCCGCCGCTGCTGTTGGTTGGAGGTGTGTTAGGGGGCCGGGGAAGGGAGGTCGGTGTGGTGGTCGAAAGGGGACATTCGCTTCGCGCGCGGCGGCTCGAGGCAACCGTCAGAGCGTGAGCCGGGTGTCGGAGGTGTCGCGGCAGAGAGACATTGTTCTTGCCGGCTGCCTACGCTGCCGTGTGTGCGTGAGAGAAGCCGAGCCTTTCAGGTGAGGGATGGGAGGCCGCGTGGGAAGGGAGGTGACCGGCGCGCGTTGTGCGGACGGAGGGCTCCGAGGGCACAGGTGGGGGCCAGGGTTTGTTGGTGATGAGGTGGTGAGCTGGGAAGGGGGACGTAGCAGTTCCCAAAGGCTCGCTGATGGAGGCTTAATACGGGCAGTGGGAGGAGTGGGCTTTCTGTAGAGGATGTTATGGATGGGGAGCCCACCATCCTTGTCTCCGACTCATTTGCAGTTCTTATTCCCGGTTCCAGGGGAGCGGGGAGGCAGTCGCCGCCCCGCCCGTGGGGGAGGGGAAAAGAGGCTGTGTCGGCAGAGGCAGAAGCGACGCAGATGCGAAAGTAGAGGCCTCCGGGCACCATTTCTGAGTACTGAAACAGAATTGGGATTTGAAAGCAGCCGCTGCTTTGCTTGCCCAGTACCTCCTGTTATGCGATCCTGTTATCCGCTCTCGCGTTTATCTCCTCGTTCAAAAACTGGGACTATCTATAGGGTACGCCTTCTTCGTGCCCTTTTTGTGCGAACGATCCCTTAATGACCCAGGAAGAGAAAAGATATTTGAGTGCTTTGGGGAATGGATTTCTTCCTCTTACTCCACATGGGGTGGGCTGGGGGTAGCGGGTAGCGGGAAAGATAATCAAGGGGAGGAACGTAACCTTCCCTAGAGTGTTGAATTTGTTAGTTGAATCTGATCGAATTTTACCTGCGTCTCTGAAAGCCGATTTCTTAAGATGGCCCTGTGCCGCTTTGGGGAGACTATAGATTTGCATCTACAATTTCCCGTATAGATCAGTATTTTTTTTTCCCCCAAAGTATATCTAATTTCGCTATAGATTTTTGGGGGAGAGGAGGTGCCTTTGCTCTTTTAAACAAACAAACAAAAAAAAAACCACGTGCACCGAAGCTGCAGTAATAGCAAAGTTGTCCCCCCTAACCCGCTCCCCATGTTGTTGTGATATTAACTTGGGTTAAAGTACTGGTTTTTAGGTACAAGCCTTCACATCTTGTGTGTTTTCCAAATGTTAGCATTGCACGTACCTGGTTCTGTGAACCATTAACTTATGTAAGGAAGCCCCGTATACTACCGGGGAGGAAGATGGGAATTCCTTGTCCAGCTCCATATTTGGCAGTTAATATAGCCTTAGGTATGTGAACTAAGTTTTTAAGTAAACATTTGGCCCTGTTAGTTTTCAGTTGTCCTTTTGATATCCAAGATTCCTAGTTTTAAAAAACAGTATGATTAGTTTGAAATTCTTAGAACTGAATGATGTGTTTCTTTGGTGATATTACCTTTCCGTTTTCTTAAATTTTTAGAACTAAGTCATGTGTATTCCTTGTGTTATGATTTAATCTCTAAAGGCCGTTTCATTTTCAAAGGTTATCAGGAATTGTAGGTAAGATAAGGACCTCAAATGACTGCTTACTAAGAGCTGTTAAGGTTGCTAATATTCGGGGTTAAAATATTAGTCAACAGTGAACAAGTATTAAGAGTGAAGAGAACTTAGAAAGCTTGTCGGGTGAGTGGGAATCAAAAGTAGAAAGGAGAAGAAAATAAGTTTATAATAATTTGGTTGTCGAGTGCTCAGCAGCTGAACACTTACTTGAATTGTCAGCAGACAACTCTTGATTTGAATAGTATTGGCACTGCTGGTAGTAGGAAATATTCATTATCCATATTTCACTTAGATCAAACATGAAAATTTCCATAGCAGTTACTGAAAATCTACAAATACTAATAATGTCTTTAAAATTCTTAACAGCATCCTTATACCACAGAATTATTGCTGTTGATTACCTATCATCAGGTTTGAAAATTCTTTCCCAGGTTACTTTAAATATGACTTTTTCCCACTTATTGTATGCTAGGGGAGAGGTGTGGGCATGAATGACTGGTTTTCAAGGCTGGTTTTGATAGTTACAAATGTAAGTTCAGTAGAATTTAATGACAAATGTGACGTATTTACTCTCGATTAGTAGACACTGTTTAAGAGCTGATAGAACACACTGATTCTTCTCCCAGAATCTGAATCCGCTTCAGAAGCAGTCATATCAGTTTCTTGACTACTGTGCCTCACTTATTATTTTTTAATTTCTGTATATTTCTTTATACCATTGTTGGTATATTGGGATGACTTTTGGATCTCCTGTTACTGTCCCCTGCTTTTTAGCTCCTCCCAGTAATATTATATAGGCAAACAGTTGGACTTTAAAAATATTTTATATTCTTGCATCCCTGGCTGTTCTTGTGGTTGTTTTTACCCAGGTGTAATGAAAATATCAACAGAGGCAGGAGACTTGATTTCAGATCCTTCTTTCATTACTGTAACTGAGGAACCTTGAATCCTTTACTTAAGCTCTCTAAACATCAATTTTCTTTTCTATAAATGAAGCTAACTAATGTCCCATCTATTTCAGGAAGATAAAGGAACATGTAGGTTAGTAGTGAAACTAAAACAGTATAAATCCATGCTTTTATTTTTGTTGGACAGCATTTCATTTTTTAATGCTTGGTCACTTTTAATAGTTTCTGAACTTCAAGACTTGCCTCCTTTGGGGCTTGAAAAAAAGAAAAGGTTTAAATCACGTCTATTATTTATTTCTACCACCGATGTTTAGAACTTGATCTTGATTTAGACACTTTATTCTATGGTCTGCCACAACAAATTGAAGGTCTGCCCTAAAGAGAGGTGCATTGCTGTTTGATCGGCAGTCATTTTAAACAAAGACCACCTGCAATTTCGGAAGGTTCTAGTTTTAATATAAGGTTAGCTTTTGAGAATAGGTATAGTCTGTGGTTTAATGAGAAAGGGCCTGAGCCTGTCTAGTATAAGCCCAGAGTAAGGGCAAAAGGGAACAGTATCCAGCAGTAGAGGTAAGCCTTGTTCTAGGAAAGATGTAGCCTTTGGTAACGTAGTTTCTTTATGGTAAAGAGAACTGCATCCTGTTACTAGAGATCTTATTTTTATAAGAAGCCAGATATAGTACATATAACTTCACAGTCCTGAAAAATTGATCCTTTAGATTTTTTTCTATTTTTCTAAATGTTCAATTTCTTTTGGTTTCTTGAGGGTCTTTTGGTTTTTTAGATGACATAGTGTCTTGACTTATTAGCAGTTTTTGTTTTGCCATTTTTTCTAAGCATGCAATAACCACCAAAAGTGCGACATAAATTTTCAAGTGAGTAATTTGCAATGACTGAAATTGTTTTCCCCCTCAGAACTACTTGAGCAAAGATGCCCCAGTTCTTATCACTCATAATAATAGATGATGGTCAGGACACTCCAGGCTTCTCAAAGGCTGAATTTTTGATTGTGCATTTTGATGCTTATATATAGTAGTGGTTGCAGCCAGGTGTTTGAAGTTAACAGATTTTATTATATTTAGATCTAACTTTTATCACTGTATGGACAAGAGTTTAATACAAATGGAGATGTCATTTCAGAGATCCCTGGCATTAAAGAGAACTGATGGGATACAAAATCATTTTGGTTTTTTTTTTTCTATTGAAATCTGCTCTGATAATCATTTTGCTATAGTATTACATCTAAAAAATTAATTTCATTTTCTTGTCCAAGTGCATATATTACTTTTACATTATTGAAATCATATCGCAGTTGCAAATTTTATACTGTTTATCAGGTTGTTTTCCTTTGGTTTGATAGTCTTTGACAATAATGACTACCTAAACTGATGTTTCACAGTTGGGATTCAGTTTATTGTATTTTTGTTTCTAAGATGATTAATATCAGATTATCTGAAAAAAATAGTACTCTGTCAGGTAAGCTTATCAAATGTGTTTTAAATTATCTCTTGGAAACAAAGTTGGAGAGTTCACCTTACGAGTTAGAGAGTTCACCTCTCTAATTCTAGTATGGTACTTTACTAGTCTTGTTTTACTAGTAATGGTAAGTGAATTTTCACACTTCGGACCTTAATTCTAGAGCCCTGTTTCCTAACCAGTAACATGTATCTGTTAGGTGTTTATCAGAAACTAAACGAAAATTTAATATTATGATTTTTAAAATTACAAAGTTAATATGCTCTTTTTAATATTCAGACAACATAGTAGGTATCTTACCAGTGGCATTAAGAATCGAAATGTAGCCTTCCTTCCTCTCCCCCCCTCAGACCCAAAACACATATCTTATAGATTTCTTTTTGTATCATGCCTTTTTTCCAAAGGTGGGATTTGTAGCATCATTCTACACTTTGGTTATTATACATAACTCTTGTGGACAGTATTTCTTGTCTACACTAATGACTTTTCCTATTTTCCCTGTTTTTAATGAGTACATAATTTTGCGTTTTATAGTTGTGCCCTCATTTAGTAAACCATTTCTCTCTTGATGGGCATTTAGACTATTTGAAATTTTTTTCTTTTATAGCAATGAACAACCTGGAATGTACATCTTTGTGCAGTTGTGCATTTCATTCTTTCTAATATGTCTTAGAAGTGGGATTACTCTTTATGTATCCCAGTTTTACTACTATGATTAAAACTCTGAACTTGTACCTCCAAAAGGTTATAACAGTTTGTATTTCCACCAGTACCGTATATTAAAGAGTCTGTTTTTCCACACTTCACAATACTGGATATTATCAGTCATTTTCACTTTTGTTAATCTAGCAGGTGAAAGATGGCAACTTTGAAGAAATTGCCTTTTTGAACCGTTGAATAATGTTGACTTCAGGGTACCATTTTGCCCTTAAAAGGCTTGGTATGCGGTAGATTCTCCATAAATGATTGACATAATGAAGCAGAATAGTATTGCTAAATTTTAATAATTGAGGAATAATTTACAAACAGCAGAAAACACTCATATGTGCACAATTATATGATTTTAGACAGACATGTAGTCATGAAACACCACCACAGTCAAGATACAAAATATTTTCATCACCCCTAAAGTTCCCTCGTGTTTCTTTAGTTGTTTTCCCTTCTACCTCCAGCCCCTGATCTGATTTAGCTCTATAGTTTTGCATTCTACAGAATGTATGTCAATAGAATTATATAGGATTAACTTATTTAGCTTTGAATAATATTTTGAAACTTATCCATGATGTTGCATATATCAGTGAGACCTTTTATTGCTGAGCAGTATTCAATTTTATGGACTTACACTACAATTTATTTATTCACCTGGCTAATTGTCATTTTGTTGTTTTCAGTTTTCGAGTGTTTATTAATCTGCCATAAACAACATACAGGTCTTTGGACCCATGCTTCATTTCTCTCGAGTAAATATGTAGGAGTAAGGTTGCTTACTGGGTAATATGAAGTGTGTCTGTTTAATTTTATAAGAAGCTGCCATACTGTTTTCAAAGTGACTGTAACATTTTTTTCATCCTTACCAACTTTTCCCATTCTTGTTAACATTTAGTGTTTTTAGATTTTTATGTTAGCCATTATTATAGGCGTGAAGTGGTGATATGTCATTGCCTCATCATAAAAATCTAGAAGTGTTAGGAAGTGGTTAATGCAGAGAGGTAGAGGACTGAGGAGAGAGAGGTCATTGGATTTTTGAGAAGAATTGTGACATTCCAGAGAATTACATTCAAGGGTAAACTCAGTTTATAACATTTGAGAGGGGAATACAAAAGAAGACGACTTAAGACAGATGCATAGTTAGTACTTTAGGGCAGAATGTGATTTAAAAAAGTGCCATAAGAATTCAGATGAAAGACAATTATATTCTATTGAGCAAACAGGAAAAATTTTCAGGGGACAGTATTTTAGCTGAACCCAAATGAACGCATAGAGTTTCCATCATTTGATAGGAAGGAATGGAATGAGTATTCAAATAGGAGTCAAAGGTCTTGGTTCTTGTTAATAATAGACTTCTAAATCTTGACACTGGAGCAACCTAATCAAACTTTTTTGGACATGTGACTATTTTACAATATTTCTCCTAGGTTTTTCAGTTAGTCTCTGGAATAAGTAACAGCAGCGACTGGTTGTTCATGAAATAGCACTATTTGGGTTATTCTTGTGTATAATTAATTATATTGAACCTAAATCTACCATCCTGTAATTTGTGTTCACTCTTCAATCATTATATTTAACTTGCAGAGTAGAACAGAACTGTCTGCTGATTTTCGACATTACATCTATCTATACTAATGTAGCCTCAGGTTGTTTGCCTTGGGGGCAAATATACTCGTGATTCACTGAATTTTTAACTAAAAGTAAACAAAAAATCTAAGTACTTAACTAAAAGCTGAAGTTTCAGGCATGGAAAGAATAAAGGGTGATAGATAATTTTGGTTGATAAGTTGGGTTTTTTAAAATTATTTTGAAATTGAGGAACTCAGTATATTAGAGCATGAAGCCCAATGTGATTTTCTTTTCTATCTTATTTGTATATATGTGTTACTTCCTCTCTTCCACTACCCTCTCAATGGGTATGAAGAGATTCAGAAAAGATGATGACAGTTGACATAGAGCAGTTTCCCAGGAGAGCTTGAGTAGATGCGCTTCAGGAACTAGTCTAGGCAAATGGAGAGGAAACATTTTAAGAAATAGAAATGAATAAAAGGATATTGATGAAAATACACAGGGATTTTAAGTGGGATAGATAGAATTGGAGAGTATAATGATCTGAAGTAGCTGGAGCTACTTCACATAAATAGTGAGGGAAGTTGGATCTAATCATGTTGGTATCTGGATGAATAGATATGGTTAATAAGTTTTAATTGACACAGGCAAGAGTAAATTATACATTGCGCGTCCCAGTATGACAGCAATCTTCACATTTTCAAGTGGAGTTTAATACATGGAATTTCACTTTCTCCAAAAATATATTAGAGCAGAGTCCCCAACCCCCAACTCATCCCGGCCAATGTAGGAACCATACACAGGAGGTGAGTGGAGGGGGAGCCAGCGAAGCTTCATCGGTATTTGCATCCCAGCTCACCTTTACCTCAGATCATCAGGCATTAGATTCTCATAGGAGCACTGGTCCCTGGTGCCAAAAAGATTGGGGACCACTGTATTAGAGGATAATTGCACTTCGAAGGTGCAAAAGGCTGACAGCCTTCTGAAGATTCTTTTTGTACAATCTTGGCTATCTATCTTTGTTGAACTGCATAGTCTCTAGGCTTGACCAGAGGTCACTTCTCAATTTGCAAAGTAGGAAATTGAGATCAGAAAAGGTCATGACTTTTTATGGCCTGAGATAAAATCTTTTTCTTAATCCATGTTCAGAGGTTTGCTTTGTTTTGATAAAATTTTTTTAAGAAGAAAAGGAAGGACCCAAATCTCAGAAATTGCTTACCTATGAGTTGGGTACTTTGCTGTGAATAATAAAAATGGCGCAGTTCTAATTGTAATCACATTTATTCTGAGTATGTAATTTGGCCCTTTTGTCCCTCCTTGACCTTCTTATATACACTGGCTATGAATGATAAACAGAAACTTCATATTACTCAATTTTCCAAGTCCTAAATTACCTTGTTTGGTGGTTCATCTATAATTTGTTCTCAGTGCTTCCTTGATGCATTCCTTATTTATTAAAGTGTTAATTTTCTGACTCTAGGGGAGAAAATAGACAAGATGGCAGTTGTTTGTGTAGAACACATAAATTAATCTGTTATTAAAAAATAGATTAGTTAGCGAGGTTGCCCTTTTTTTCTCCCCTAATGCCTTTACTTTCTTCTTGATGTGGTTGACTTCCTGTCAGTTACACTTTAGCCCTCTAAATTCTGATTCACTTTAAATCGGAGCTATGGTAAAGAAGTAACCGATCTGTAAGTTACATTTAAGTCAGTTTAATTAATTTAAACACCATTCTCTGAGTAACATCTTCATTTTATCCCTGCAGGAGCTTACCACACACACCTTGAAAGAGTGGGCTCTGCATAGCCTCTTATGTATAGCTATTTGTTTAGGTTTTACCAGATTAGCATTGCCTTTTCTCACTTAGCATTTTAAATTAACTTTTCAAGTTACCTCCGCTGCTTGTCCTTTTGCCTAGCTCTGATCTAAATAGATGATATCAAGATCATAATACTTTAGTGACTGACTGTCCAGGTGGTAGGTAGCCTCTGTTGAACTTTGTTATAATAACTTATTAGAGTATTTTGAACCTTTTTTGATATCGATAGTATTTTTGGTATCATTTTTTACTTTGATTATTGGTTATATGGACGTGACAAAAATGGTAAGTGAATATGTACTTTATAAATGTGATGGGAAATTTGGGATTAATGACACAGCGTCACTGTAGAAAAATGTGGAAATACAGAAGAGAAAAAATGAGAATCCCTAAACCTAGAAATAATCTAATAGCATTCTTGTCTTTAACCATTTGAACAAAACTATTTTGTACATATTTTTTTAATCAGAGGGTGAGTTAGTATCTTCTTGTGTCTTGGTATTATTTTGAACGTCAGTTGTTACAGTATTAAAGTGTGTAATTTCCACATTTTAGCTATTTATAATAAAAACAAGAGTCCTTTTCTACATTAGGGTCTATTAATCTTTATTGGAAGTTTTTAGGTTTGGAGAAAACTAATGGCATCGGAAATGACAGTATCTAACTCTGTTTTGTGAATTATAAAATAAGTTTGTTTAATTGTAGGTAGTACAGAATTCAGGGCAGAATAAAGACCAAAGAACAGACTGGCAGAATTCTGGGCTGAATTTACTCACACTTCATGGTTAAAGTAGGAAAAAATGAGAACTGAAGCCACTGAATGATTTTTTTTTTTTTTTTAAACAAAGTTCATTCTTAAATGAACTTAAATGCTGACTCCAAGACAGCACTTCATTCTAGCCATAGGTAACAATAGATGTTATGGCAGAGAATCCAGATGTTTAATTAAACAGGAATGAAAGTAAGAGTCACCATCACCTGAGGCACAAGGAACAGCTTACTTTTTGCCAGATTTCTTAATTTTGCCTCTGGCCAGGGCAACCTTCCCCAAGGCCTTCACTTTAAGCTCCTCCAGCTTCTTCTTTTTGTTTGTTTGAAAGCCTTATCTTCCCCTTATATCTTCTTGGCCTGCTTCTTGGTCTGCTTTAGGAGTTCTTGCTACTTACTGCCTCTTCCCCATACCCTGCCACTGGAAGCAATGAATTAACTATTTTTGAAAGCAAGTGAGGCATTATATAAAAATTTAAACAGATTTTGGGGTTTTTTTTGTAGACAGAGTTTAAAGACAGTTATAAAAGACAAAAACAAAAAACAAAACAGTGAAGCTAATAGAGCATTATGTAAAAGTTGAATTGGGAGTCACTCATTGTGTAGCGCTAGTCTGTAGTCTCCACTAAGGTTGGTGTCTGGTTTTTATTAAAAATGTGCGTCACAATTATAATGATTATGGTGGCTTAATAGTTTTTTGTTTAAAGAAAACCAACATTGAGATTTGTTAGACAGGAATTTAAATCCCATCCTGATTTGCCTAATAGATACACACGTAGGTATTGTGACATTTTCTTATTTTTTGCTTCTCTAATTCCAAATGTTATAATTTTGACAGTTTTAGTGGCTCTGAACATATAAATCATTTACTTTAAATGATGAGAGATGTGTTCTGATTTTATTTTGTGTTTCTTGACCTTATCTTTTTGAGATTTCAACTTAGAGGTACTTTAGCATAGCACCCAATCCATTCTGTTCTCTGTTTGCTTTTTTATATTCCATGACAGGTTATAAACTTCTTGAGAGCTAGAGTCTTGTCTTGTTCTCCAGTGTAATTTCATTTACTATGAACAGTACAGGACTTGTATGTAGTTAGATGCTTAATGGAAAGAAAGATTGGAAAGACTTACACCAGGTGTAAAAAGCTTACTATCTTCGATTACTGAGATTATTGCTGATTTTAGTGGTAATCATTATATTGAAAATAAATTCCTAGGAGAGAGAATATGAGGAAGACACAAGTCAAGTCAGTACTGTCCCATAAGTGTAATCTCCCAGCCCTGCCTTGTGCTCTCTGCCTCCTTTTCTAAAACAAACCATTGGCATTCAAGAACATCATGACTCCCAAAAGGAAAGAAAGGTACTGTGAATGGAAAGACTTGGATATGGTGTTCTTTCATTCTGTTCTACTTAAGAACTGTTCTACTTACTTCCCCTTTTTGAGGGATAAGTGAGATCAAGAAATAGAGATGGGAGATACACACGTTGGAGGTTACTAGTAGTTGTTGGGAATTTATTGTTTTGTTGTAAACTACTTTTTAATAAATAGTATTAATTTTCTTTATTTCCATTTATATGGCTCAGAAAATTTACTTCATGGAAGTTACAAAGACAACTCTTTAATAGTTACTATTCTTGTGTTTGCTTCCTTAGCATTTGACATTGTGCAGCAAAGAAATGGTTATGGAGAAGCCCAGTCCGCTGCTTGTAGGGCGGGAGTTTGTGAGGCAGTATTATACTTTGCTGAATAAAGCTCCAGAATATTTACACAGGTAAATTTTAAATGGATTATTTTCATATTTTTATTTAGTTTTATTTTCTTGAATATGACTTACTGTCTTTACTGTCTCATGAACTGACAGTATTTTTGCAAACCATATCTAATATTTTCACTTCCTGATGGCTAAAACCAGTATTTTTAAAAATATTTTAGATGAAATCCATAGAAAGAAAACCATTTCACATCATATAACACATTTACATTTACACAAATGCACTTGTGTGCACAAAATTATATATTCTAGTATTTTCTATATCATTTTTTAAAAACCTTGGGCTTGACAACTAGTGAGTTCTAATCTGCAATTTGAAATCATGGGTTTACATGGTCATTTCAAAGTTCTCTATAGCAATGTTAGGAAATGAGTCCATTAAGTGATTGTACTTGTGAAAATTTCCTCTGATTGATCTGCAACATAGTATTCCTTGGTAAAACAGCAACAGTAGCCTTGTTTGATATTTTGGCAAGAGTTGGAATTTATAAGCTTATTTTTTTTGAGAGATTGAAATGAAATTGATTTATATTGTGAGTAGTATTTATAGTTTTTGTTCTTCCTGGTATATTTTAGCAGGTGGAAAATAAATGAGACTTTTGTAAGTTAGGCTTTGCAAATATTTGTTGTAGAACACATTAGCCAAGTGAATTAAGGATATATATATATATATTATCTATAGGTTCTCTAAGGATGCTGGGTATTCTGAAGTAACTACCCACCCCACAATGAACACCTGTACATTTTTCTAATTATAAAAATAAAAACATTCTTGTTGAGTGTATGTGAAGGAGTTTGGGGGTTGAAGGGATGGAATTAATAATAAGGCCTTTCATTATTTGAAATTTAGTCTTTTTACAATGTAGGTATTAGCATTTTTAGCATTTTTTTTAACAAGGAAATGTTTTTAGTGATAGAAAGTAAAATTTAAAGCAATTAGGCTCTCCACTATCATTTTGGATAACAACACAAAATTCTGTTATACCTTACATAACCAGTTTCCCTATTAATGAAAATTTAGTTTATTTTTCACATGTTAACACTAATAAATATTCTTACATATGCATTTATGTGTACATTTCTATTTTGTTCCCTTAGTATAAGTACCTAGATGTAGGATTGTTAAAGGCTTTTCTTACACACATTTAGAACCAGTTATCCTACAGATAAATAATAGCAGTTTACATGCTTGCCAGTAGTCATGAGAGGAGATAGTGTAAACTTTAAAATGTGGGTAGCAGTTAAAAGCATGGACTCTGGAACCAGACTGTCTGGGTTCATATCTTAGCTGCTCGATTTGATAAGCGTGTGATCTTAGCTGATTTAATTTAATCTCTTGTGAACCTCAGTTTGCTCATTTAGATAATAGCACTTTTTTCATGAGGCTGTTAGGGTTAAATGAATATATGTAATGCATGAGAACATGACTTGGCATAGAAGAAGTCTTTAATATGTTTTATTATGATTCTTTATGAGAACATTAACTGCATGTTCAATGACCTTAGTTTAGAAGGATATTAATTCTAATTGCTTTGAGTAATGCCATAGAAACATCATATACTTAAGAGCAGCATAAAAAAATATTAACAAGAAATTGGATATTAAAATGTAGATTTTTTAGTAGTCTGGATTATTTCAGTTATTTTAAATCTATCTAAACTGTTTTCATCTAAGCCTTTGTAAGAATTAGTAATTGTTTGGAACTCTGAGTAGAATGTTAGACAGCATCCGATTCCCAAACAAATCTAGATAACTTGAGTTTTTATATCTCATAGGAAAAAAAAGGGTTAATTACTACAGTATCAGTATTTAAAATATATTTTGAATATCTCATTCTTCCACTTAATAAAAAATAGATATGATAAGAAGCAGATGAAAATAGCTGATGATTGAGCGTATATTCATTGTGCCAGGCACACTAAGAATTTTGTCATTATTCATTTAATCTTTGCAAAAACCCTATGGTGTAGTCACTGTTGTTCTGTTTTATAATCAAGGAAAGTGAACTTACAGACTGTGAGTGTGTTCAAGCTTACACAACTAATGAGTGAGGGAGCCAGACCTGGAAATTAAAGACTCTTTGATACCAGAACTCTCTTCCCTCTTAAAGTTCTCTTGATAATTGAATGTTAATCATTATCAATGGTTTTGCAGGTTTTACGGCAGGAATTCTTCCTATGTTCATGGTGGAGTAGATGCTAGTGGAAAGCCCCAGGAGGCTGTTTATGGCCAAAATGTAAGTCCCAATTTCATGTGTACATTTTAGATTTTTTGTTTGTTAAGATAGAGATTTGAAAAATAGCTTTCTCGTGCCCATGAATTTCTTCTTGAATGTGATCATTAGTTGTAACTGGAATTTATGTTAGAATAATTGTTAGATGTGCTTTGAGTTCTTATAAACATTTTGTGTGAAACATGGTATTGCATTGGAGTGGATACACAGGGGAAGATGGGATGTTTTATATGCTTGATGTATTTTATACATGAAACAGTTGAGACAGTGTATTAAGTTTGTACAAATGTAGGCTAAACCTTATGTTACAGGAATGCACAGAAGTATATATTCCTTATGACTTCAGCTAGATTCTGAATTACAGGATTTGGCCTTTACCAAATAAGAGGAAATTGAAAGTAAAAGAAATGGCATCAGCAAACACACAGTAAAGTAAAATTAGGTGTGAGGTCAAGGAGTAGTCAATACATTTTGTGTCAATGATTATTTAATACAGAATGGTAGGAGAAAGCTGAATAAAGCCCATATTACTGCATAATGGGAAACAGCCATTGTGATTTCTTGTGTAGAGAGGTGACATATTAAAAATGGTGATTTAAGAACATCAGTCTGGCAGTAATACATAGTACGGTGGAATGGGTTCAAATGAGGCAGTAAGGTTAAGTAAATAGTCAACAAATTGTAAGGAAATTGGTGAAGTTCTTTTGGTAGTGTCATATAGGTAATGCAAGAATTTGTATTTCCTCCCTTCCTTCTTCTTCTAATAAAGGATATACACCACAAAGTATTATCTCTGAACTTCAGTGAATGTCATACTAAAATTCGTCATGTGGATGCTCATGCAACCTTGAGTGATGGAGTAGTTGTCCAGGTCATGGGTTTGCTATCTAATAGTGGACAGCCAGAGAGAAAGTTTATGCAAACCTTTGTTCTGGCTCCTGAAGTAAGTTTTCATTTCACGTAATTTTTCTATTTCATTTATATGATATTATTTGTCTGTTATTAAGTGGTTTACATGTCCAAAGAGTTTTCTTTTTGTTTAGATATACATACATGTGGCTTTTTTGAGAAATTTTACTGAATCTGTTGATATAATTTATTTGAGCTTTGTGTGAGTGCGCGCACTCGTACACTTTGAGTATTTCAAAGTAAAAGTTAAACTCATACAAATGTGTACATTTATTAGGATTACAGAAATAATACAAAAAGTATTTTATGTTTACTAGGTTACACGTTAAAATGGAAAAGTTCCATTTGTTAATTGGTTCTGGTTCTCTTACATTGAGTAGGCATTTCTTGAGTTTCAATATTTGAGTGATTCTCTGTAGTTTATTAACATGATAGCATGTTCAACTTTGGAAAATTATGGAGTCTACATTATTTCTACATAGTACTAAAATAGAAATAAAATATGCTATGTAATTTGTTGTGCCACATTTATGGGTATTTACGGCGTATTTGGATGTTGTTTTTCTATAGGGATCCGTTCCGAATAAGTTTTATGTTCATAATGATATGTTTCGTTACGAAGATGAAGTATTCGGTGATTCTGAACCAGAACTTGATGAAGGTGAGGTTACTTTCAAAGTAGAAAGGTTCTGTTATTACTCTTTAAGGACGTGAAAAGTGTGAAACTTAGAGAATTTTCCCTATATTGTAACTGAGTCAAAACCCCTTTTCTTTGTTTTGTTCCTTTTGATTTTTCTTACAAACAATATAGGTGTTTATTATATGAAATTACATAAAAATCACTATTTTTTTTTATAAAAAAAAATAGAACGTGAAAAATTCCCCCTCAGTCTCATCCTCTATAGATAACCATATTACAGAATTTTGTTGGATCTTACACTTACCAGTACTTACTTTTATAAAAATGGAATTATGCTGGCCCAAAGGTTACTTTTTTTTTTAATATATTTTTTGTTGGATGTCAATTTTTTTGGCTACACCATAATTACTTAATTGGTTTTCCATTGATATACATCAATTCTTTCCTTTTCTTTATTATTGCCCTATGGAATAGATATGACAAAGGAAACTGAGTTATGGCTTTAATATCATTTATTTCCTACCCTTTTCTTACTAATAAATTTTTTTAAAAATAGGGTGAATACCAAACTTTATCTTACTTGCTCAAGTTTTTTAAGAGAACTTTTTAAAAAATATATATATCAAATTGTGCTAAGCCTCTTAAAAAGAGATGTGGTGTATTATGTATTGCCAGAATCAGAAGATGAAGTAGAAGAGGAACAAGAAGAAAGGCAACCATCTCCAGAACCTGTGCAAGAAAATGCTAACAGTGGTTACTATGAAGCTCACCCTGTGACGTAAGAACAGTGTTTGCATGGCTGAATTTGGTTTAAGCTATGGTGTAGTTAGTTGTAAAGTAGTTTTTGTTCCTAGAATTATTGTTGGAAGTAAATCTTTGATAAATCTATATATCAGGCCAGTATTTGAGTACTTACTATGCAAGAAATTTGGAAATAATTGTTATATTTCAAAAATTGAACACACTTTGGCCCAGAACTGTGATCACTTACTGATAATGTAGAGTGTTTGGGACAACACAATTTTTTAAACCTGGAGTTTCTTTATAGTTAGTTATTAAAGTAAATATTTTTAGTAATCCAGTTTTAAAACAGTGGAATTGAAGAAATGCTTGAGAATATTGTTCCCTTCTGCCTTCTAGTTCTCGTTGGACTTTGGCTTCAAAATAGCTTATTACTAGTTACGTCTTTTAGATTAGAGAAATACTGAGTTTTATCTTATTTGAATTGATTGTTTCACTCACACTGAAAAGTAAATGCAATATTTTATTGTAGTAATGGCATAGAGGAGCCTTTGGAAGAATCCTCTCATGAACCTGAACCTGAGCCAGAATCTGAAACAAAGACTGAAGAACTGAAACCACCAGTAGAGGAGAAGAACTTAGAAGAATTAGAGGAGAAGTCGTCTTCTCCTCCTCCTGCGGAACCCGTTTCTCTGCCACAAGAACCACCAAAGGTTAGATCAGAGGAACTCTTTAATCTATAATATCACACTTTCATATTTGATGCCATCAATGAAGTATGACCTTTCTTCTATTATGTTAAATTGTTTAATATAGTAAACTGCTTTTTTATGGATATGAAAGAAGCTGTGGGTTTTTTGTAATCCCGAGGAAATCTCATTGTATTCCCTTTACCCCCTCCAAAAAAATACCCCTCAGAGTGAAATTTAGGATTAATCTTTGTTTGCAGTGTTTAGTATCTTACATGAAATTATTTGGGTCCATGTATAAAGCTGAGAGTTATTCTTCCATTCTCTATTAAGTTCTCTACGTACAGATGCAGTGAGTCATGCAACTTCCCAACTTAAACAAGTTGGTATATTAAAAGAAGAGATGCCTGTTATTTCTGGTTTAAATGAGAATAGTTTCCTTACTACACCAATTAAACTGTCTTGGAAAGATGAGTGACACCCATAGTTGTATCATTTAAGCCTATCTGAAACATCTTTTATCTTTCTGTAAAAGTAGAAGGTTAAAATATATTTGGGTAGTGAGAGGAGATTCCTTGTTCAATTTGTGAATGTTTGCTAAAGTTTCCAGCTAGTACTTTCTTCTTTCCTGTCCTTCCCCTCTCCCCTTAACATCATCACACACCCTGTTTTTCCCTAAAAGGGGAAAGAAATTGGTTCTATTAGGCTCTTATTTTTCTATCATGTGTAGTCGTTAGTGGTTTTGTTTGTTACTTGCTCATCTACTTAGAGCATATAGGAACTTGCTTGTGGATTTATTTAGTAGTTTAGACAAAACCGTCAAATAATCTTACATAATGAGATTTTGAAAGCTGGCACATAGACTGGCATGTGTGTGTGTGCCTTTCTTTTAGGAGTCCTCCAATATAGAGCAATAGTTTAGAAATGAAAAAGAATATATATTTGGAAGTTTCCATATAGGAATGTTGGTGGTTTTCCATGATTAGTAGTCTAGGTTTGTTGCATTTCCTGCAGGCTTTCTCCTGGGCTTCAGTGACCAGTAAAAACCTGCCTCCTAGTGGTACTGTTTCTTCCTCTGGAATTCCACCCCATGTTAAAGCACCAGTCTCACAGGTAACCGATCTGTGAACACATTGGATTGTATCCTTGTTACATTGCCAATTGCTTATCTTTTTTATACTTTTTTAAATGAGTCAATCAGAAATTATGGATTAAATATACAAAAATTGTATTAAATGTCAGTGCACCCACTTTAAATGCCAAATCTCCATTCATCATCTCTACATAGGTGGTATTTGGGGCTTGGGTGTGTGAAATACAGATTAAGTTGGTTTTACCAGTATATGTAGTGTCATTTAAAAGGCTTCTTAGAATAACCAAAATAAGTTCCTTTTTAAAAGTTATATTTTATTTAGCAGAAATATTTTAAGGAAGAAATTTGGAAAGGCACAAAGTAGTGTGGCATTATAAAGGATCACCGTTTTTAAAAAATAGAATACTTTCTAAAATACACTGCCTAAGCTCTTCTCAATAAGTGATTCATACCATTTAATTGAAGCCTGTACCAACTTATGACTGTAGTGTTCACCTTAACTGATCATTCCAGTATTCTGCTTTTTGTCTGTTTGTCATCTTACCCATTTCAGAGCTTTCAAAACATTGAAAATAAGACACTGGCTACTACATTTATTAGGTATAGTTTAGAATTAACTTAAATTAAGTTCATAGTCACAGTTAAAAAGTGTGTTCAATTCTTTTCCCT
>NW_006432943.1:9001787-9010358 GCF_000325575.1 Pteropus alecto
ACACTTTGAGTTAAACTTCATTCTGCTAGAAAATTTACATTTAAAATGGTTAGTGCATATACAATTGTTTGTATATACGTTAATATGCTCTAAACAGTGAAACTTTGAGTAGCTAGTAGACAGTCTTTCTGATGTTGGTACACATAATCAGGTACATAATAGAATACATGGCTCATGATACCTGTTGTTTTCAGTTAGATATTCAGAAAATGTTGAGTAATTACCTCAGATCACAAACCAGGATTCTATCTTAATAAAGAAAATTAGTTTACTAAGTATTGATTGTGCTTTTGAGCTCATCTCGAGACCTGATAAATAACTTCTGGATTGATTTATCAGATTTGCATTTGGAATGTAAAAATACCATTTCAGAGAGTTGGCTACATTTGTTTTAAACTTAACTACTAGTTAAAATAGCTTATGCTTGTTATAACCAGGCATTGTCAAAGTACTTTATACTTATCCTCATCTAATCCTCATGACCACTCTGAGGGTGGTTACTATTATTGTTCCTGTTTCACGGATAAGTAAATTGAGGCCTAAAGTACTTCACCTAACGTCAGACAGGTATATAAATAGTAGGGCTAGGCTTTGAATTCATGCAATTGGACAGCATGGACACCAGGCTCATGCAAACCTATAGGTTTCTTTAGCCCTTTGGAAGGCAGTATATCTCTGTTTACATTAGAGAAGAAGAGTACTATATTTAAGGCATGTCTAAATTACATTAGAGCCTAGCTTCTTGCCTAAGAAAAGAATTTTTTATTCATTTTTGAAGTTAGTGTTTGAATTATAGGAGACTAGATTGTATTTCCCAGCCCACACCATTATTAAAACAAGATTTTTAAATGTTTATAATTTAAATTTTAAGAGAAATTTCTGATCTCTTTAGGCTGTATTTAGAATGAATTTATGATTTTTCCACTTGATTTAATATACCCTTCAATTTTATTTTGTTACTTTAATGTAGTATTTATTTCCTTAACACTTTTAGCATAGATTATTAATAAAATAAGATTTAAATCTAATTCTTGGGTATTGGTAGGCATTAATTTAGAATTACATAAGTTAATTTCTTGGTAAAAAGATGAGGTATAGAAATTGATTAGTTCTTTCAAGTATCTTATGTTTAATTGAAGGACTTGTTTATTGTGGTTTTGCTTGTTACTGACTTAATTTGATTCCATTTTTATTTCATATTCTGTTTGATTTTCACTTGTGGGATTTGTAATGTGAGCACACTTTCTGGTTACATGGAGGTAATTCTAAGGCCCTGAAATAGTATGTGGTCTATTAGCCATTTTATTTTGTTGAAGTAAATAGTTTTAATCATGAAATTGAGCCTGAAGAATTATAAGTGCACATGTGGCTTAGGTGACATATTTTAATCAGTTATTGAAAGGATTTTGTTAGATTTTTGTTAGTTTCGTATTTTTCTTGCATTAGCATCAGATGTATACTAAAAGGTTGCTAAATTAATGTATGAATTATTTGTAAGATGTTGAAAATTATTTAAATTTATGGTTTTACTTTTAAATCCTTAAAGGATAATGAATTTTCTGTTTTGTTAGTTGTAGTTATTTTTGTTTTGGTAATTTGTTTTGAAAAGAAATTGAATCAATCAAGGTGCCTCAAGTTCTTTAATAATATTTAGATTGAATGATTCTGAGGTTTTTCTGAGATTTTAAATTAAAAAGCACATTTGCTATTTTTATTATTAATTTCCTAAACACAATAGCTTCATCAAAACTCATTAGAGTACATCTGTTCTTTAATTCTGTTTACATTCATATTCAAGTTGTGCTTTTAAGCCCCGTTAGTTGAAATTTCTAAATAATTGTCTTTTTAAGGTATCACATTATGGGTCAAATTAACTTATAGTGTTAATTTCCAAATATAGATAGCAACAGTCTCAGGATTGTAACTCAGGTTCCTTTGTCAGGCATTCAGTATTCTTCTACATATTTTGGATTAGAGAACTGTGAAAGTAATTTAATTTTAAATGAATCAATAGTTCCTAAATATCTATATCTAACAACACTTTTTTGGTTTTTTTTGGGTGGTGTAGAAATGAGTTAAGATACGGTCTTTATAAGAATAAATACATATAAATAACTGAAAAAAAACTGAAGAGTTAAAATTAAAATTTTTTTTTAACTAGCAAAATTGTGGAAAGCAATTCCATCTTGTTGAAGAAAATGGGAAATCTGTATGGAAAAAGAATTTGGGAAGAGAAAGGCAAATCTGTTAAAAACTGCTAGTGTAGGAGTTAAGTGGTTACAGTGGGTAAAGTCATTTACAATAAATTGTTATTTTTGAAGGAAGCATAACACTTTGTATCAAAATTTGTCCTTGCAAATTACATCTCAATTACTGTAAATGATGAAAGAGTTTGAGCCACTGCCTGGACTGAGGTTCTCAGAGATGATCAGCCATAAAGACAGCGCTGAAATTGCTAGCTTTCTGACTTGAGGACATGTTCTTCATATTCTGCCAAGTGTTTTCCGCATCCTTTGAAGGTGTATATGTTTTGTTTCTTCCTTGGACCACAAATAAATATGGGCAGTAGACAACCTGAAGATGTTGGGAATACAGAAAATGCCATTGTTTTAAGGAAAAGGTAATAGATGCAGAGGTTATTTTGTTTTAAAAATCGTTACTTTAATTATATGTGTTTAATTCAGCAGTTAACAGAAACTTTTGGAATGCATCTTAAATGTCCAATTACTCCCCCTGTCACCTTCCAAGAAGCAGTTAAGGAAAATTGTTGGGGTCAGTCCTTAAATAAATGCACACCTTTCCTAAGGAAGAACAACAGAAGGTTTAAAGGACTTCTGTGACGATTTGAGATACTATATATACATTTCCATCTTGTTTTCTTGTGTGCATTTTGACTTAAAAGTAGTATTTTTAGATGTTAGAGTAAGCCAAGTTGCATATTTCGAACTATCAAAATACTAATTTTCAAGATTTATTTATTAGAGGATATTGCTCTGAACACTTACATATTTGAAAGGCAGCTAACTAGATAATTAGAAAGTATGTGTCATATATTCTTGTCTTTCTAAGATAAATATGGCTCTTTTTCTTTCGTATATGTATTTACATGGAGTGGCTCATCTTGCATTTTTTGTGATTTCTTTTTTTTTTTTTTTATAGCAATGCCAATACCTTTTATGCTGTCTCAATGTGGTTGTAGCTTTATTTTTAAAATGCAGTTGTAAAAACCAGCTTATTGTAACTTACATGGTCTTGAGTGGGAAAAACCAAAACCTACCCTACAGTCCTAGATTGGTACAGAATATTTTTATAAAAATTTATTTTTCATGTACATAGGACACTATGTTAAAAACATTCTAAACTTAAAATTACTATTATGCTTATTACTGACTTTTGGTAGTTGCTTTAGTTGGTTTTTCTTCTGTGGAATGTGTTTCTTTATAATGTGTTTTTCCCTTATATTTTAGCCGAGAGTTGAAGCTAAACCAGAAGTTCAGTCTCAGCCACCTCGTGTTCGTGAACAACGACCTAGAGAACGACCTGGTTTCCCTCCTAGAGGACCAAGACCAGGTGAGTCAGTCCTTTCTTTGCTAGCCTTTAGAATTTAGCATTGCATTTAGTGCTTGAAAAGTTGAAAAAGACTGAACTTTAAAAAAAAACTATAATGTGTCTTATACACAAATTCTTTTATTTTCAAAATTCTTGAAGGTTTAAGTAACCTGCTAAAATACAGTCTGGGGCAAAACAGCTTAACTTTTAAGGGAGGATTAGCTGACATGCCATACATACTTGTATTTTGAAGGTATAAAATAATTTTGAAACGAGTATTATTTGGTTATTGTCACTGGTTCTAAGAAATCAAAACCGAGCTGCCAATAACCTACTCTCTTACTTAGCACTCTTATCTCTTCACAGATAAACAATAAGCACACCCTGATTCTTCTTATTTTGATTGTCTTAGGTTTTAAGTAAGTTGCCATGATTTTTGACTTGTTTCCATTGTTAGCTAATATATGTAGCACTTTTATTTGAATTCTATAAGTATGTTTAGATTGCTTTTGGGAGGAGGTGGGAGATAGTATACATCAAATTTAGAATATGTCATTTTCCCCACAAAAGTAAAATAAGTGTTTACTAAACAAGAAGTCATGGGAGGAGCTAGGGTTTGTCCTAGCTTTGCCACTGAGTTTCTCATCTCACGTGAGACCCTTAAATTATGAGCTATTATTACACAAATTTTTCTTGTGCAGTGCTTTCATTATATACCTGTGTTCCTTGTGTTCTGGGGAGGATCAAATAAGATTTATATATATGTGTGTGTATATATGAACACCCTAACATATATATAAAAGTCTACATAATGAGGTATTATTACTGTTAAATTTACTGATTTGGCTGTAATTTCATTACAACCAAAGATTAATTTTTGAATTTCAAAATACTAAACAAATATTTAGTACAAATATACCTCACTATCTGAAATGTATTTGGCTCCTGGGTGATGGCAAAAGTTTGGTTAAGGAGGAATACTTGTACTACTAACGTTTGACTTTCAGATAAGTAGATCTAGAAGGGGCTTTAGCAATCTAGTCAATACTCTCACTTTACACTTTAGTGTCATGTTGTTTTCTAACTAACCTACTAATAATAGGCACTTCTACCACTGTTCAAGGAGAAATCTTATTAAACTAAAACAGGAGTATTGTTATTAAAAGATTTTTACATTCATTGCTTTGAACTAGTTTTTATGTGACATTGTAATCTTCAGTATCTGCTCTGTTCCTTTTCTCAGGCAGAGGAGATATCGAACAGAATGAATCTGACAACCGTAGAATAATTCGTTATCCAGACAGTCATCAACTTTTTGTTGGTAACTTGCCACATGATATTGATGAAAATGAACTGAAGGAGTTCTTCATGAGTAAGTGGCTTTTTTTTTTTTTTTTTGCTTTATTGTAAAATTAAGCAAGATAATAGAGCTTTTTTCATAATGTAATTAGAATTTTTAAAACCTTTTATCTCTATATATACTTTGTATATCTCCAGGTACCAGTCACTTACCAGAAGAGAGTAGAAAGGCTGTATCAGGTGTTTCCCAGTGACTATACTTAGTATTGACTGGCCTACTTCTCTAGAGGTTAGAAGAAAGAGCTGGATGAATCAGTCTTAAGTTTGGAGATGGTATTCATTTGGCAAATACAAGTCAGAAATAGAAAATGTCATTGATTTTCTAAAACTATGCAGGTAACTTTTTTTTTGAAAGGTCTGAAATAAAGATGCTGAAGGCTAACAAAACAAGCAGTCCGACTAGTTGTTGGCTTTTGGGGTAAACAACTTTAATATGGGTGAATGTATCTTCGTTGTCATTGGATGTAGCCATTTGTAACTTTAATTTTGAAATGAAGTGAAGAAATTAAGGTTATTCATCCTGAGCAATTAAGGCCACAGAGTATTCAGTTAAAATATTTAACCCTTGGTGTAATGTATATTTTTACAGGTTTTGGAAACGTTGTGGAACTTCGCATCAATACCAAGGGTGTTGGGGGAAAGCTTCCAAATTTTGGTTTTGTGGTTTTTGATGACTCTGAACCAGTTCAGAGAATCTTAATTGCAAAAGTAAGTGACTTAAAGGGCATAATTCAAGCCTTTATTATTCTTGTTATATATAATATTAATTTGGTGCATTTTTAAACCATATAGGATCTTTTTTAATGGTAAAGCTAAAAATAGTTCACTACGAAATGGTATTTATGCAAAGAATGATTTGTTCGTAGTTTTAAAGTCTGGGTGTGGATCATTTTAAATTTGTTTCTTAGGATTTTCTTAAGTATTCAAGGCAATGCATTACTATTGCTGTCTAACCTGCCCATGTAAATCTTTTTCTTCCCTTTTAAAGCCAATTATGTTTCGAGGGGAAGTGCGTTTAAATGTGGAAGAGAAAAAAACAAGAGCTGCAAGGGAGCGAGAAACCAGAGGTGGTGGTGATGATCGCAGGGATATTAGGCGCAATGATCGAGGTCCTGGTGGTCCACGTGGAATAGTGGGTGGTGGAATGATGCGTGACCGGGATGGAAGAGGACCTCCTCCAAGAGGTGGCATGGCACAGAAACTTGGCTCTGGAAGAGGAACCGGGCAGATGGAAGGCCGCTTCACAGGACAGCGTCGCTGAAGCCCCACTGTTGGCAGTCTTGGCAGTGGTACATTATTCATCGTGTTTGCATTCTTGTTAATTTTTTTTGGCTTTGGAATGTGACACAGCCTTTTTTATCATTTCTTTGATGTGAAAAGCATCTTTTGGTTATGAGTTAAATTGAGGTGGACATTATTTCCCCCGTTTCACAACAAGATTCATATTGTTAATTTATAAATCTAGACTTGGAGAATTAAGGACTGTGAAATGACCGTATCTTAAACTATCTACAACAAAATGAACTTTTTAAAAGGACATGCCCAACTGAATTCAGGTCCTTTGAGTCAAAAAAAAAAAAAAATCCTGCTGCACATTTTGTTTAAGTGTTACTGTTTCTGCCTGTTAATGTTGGAAACACAAATAGTGCAATTTGTGCAATTGGAGAATCTTGCCTTTTTTCTTGGCTCCCCCCAAAAATATACAAACCAACAGAAACTTGTTGTGCACTCATCAGAATGCACTAATGGGTACTATGAACTCATTCACATTGACATTTGCAACAGAAGGCAACAGGGGAAAAAAATTTTTCATCTTTTTTTCCAGTAGGGAATAGTTTGTGAAATGATGAGGGCATTTTATCTGCTTGCTGTGACCAGCGTGTGTACACATAAACCTTAACTACAATAAATCATTTAGTTATGAACTAAATAACAAATCGGAACTTCAAATGCTACGGTCTTGAATATTAGACCAGATTTAGTAGCTCCATATCTAAGATTTTTCTACCTGCCCCTCTTCAGTACAGGGATGGCTGGCTGCTCAACACACTCCTCCTCCCCTTTTTCCTTTCTTTAAGCTATGTACAGTGAAAATTGTCTTTACTGTATTTTTGTTCTCTGGTAATGTAATAAGCATGATGGTGCCTTCTATTAATACATCATTCCAGTCTTGCTGGTAATTTTGTACAGTATAGTGTATGAATTGCTGTGCTGCAAAGCCAAACAGCTGCAAAATGTTGAAAAATCATTGAAGTGTATAAAATTGCAGTATCTTTAAAATCAGTAAAATTGACTAGCATATTATTTACTTTGTTCTTCAGTTAACGACGTGTGTTCTCTGTTTAGGAGGGAGAGGGAAGGAGGAAGACGGTTATTTGAGTAAGTCTTATGTTGACTTGTCTCAGTGTGAATGTGAACATTGAAACGTATCACTTGAGATGCTTGGAAAAGTCAGTCAACTTGATGTACATTTTTTAGTGACATTTTAAAAGCAGTCAGAGTCCACAAATGGCAAGTAAACCTAAGGTGAGGATACTGCAATTTTCAGAGAAAAAAGAACAGCAGCTCTTAAGTGTTTGCATTTTCTATTTGGGGGGCAGGGAACTGTCATTCATTTTGCACAATTCTTGAACTGATGTCAGCACCCAAGTGGCTCTGAATTTAAGTCTGGGACGACATCTTTTATTTTTACATAAATCTCTAAACAATTCTGTGAGCAAAGTTTGTAGCTGCTGGATTATTGTGTGTCTTTATAGCAAGTTCCAGTAAACTGCAAGTATGGCAAAGGATTTTCAATTTTATGCTTGAAACATTCGGTACATACCAGATACGAGTCTCCGATGTTTCAGGCTAGGAGTGGGGAAAATAAGAGTGACCACTTAAAGCTGCTTGTTAGCATGGAAGACTTCTCCATTCTATCTTGGCAAAAAACAAAAAATGCACTTGACATAGTAGCAAGCTAGTTTTGAATTTTGAAACTGTTTGCTATCTAGTTAGTAAACTAGCAAATGATGCACATATTTTGTTTTTCATGTACTGGGCAATATAAGTAAAATTAAATTTGTCCCTTTTTTTTCTCCCTTGAATGAGGTCTTCCATGTTTGTGGAAAAGTCTTGCACTATTGCATATATTTTGGGGACATAGATATCTCATAGTTTCCATTTGGGGCGGGGGAGGGAACTTAAGGATTTTTCTTTTTTCTGTTTAATACACTTTTTACACTTTCTGATGTGTAGTACTTGAAGTTCTTACCAGAAAATTAATTTTGAGTTTTGAAGCCTTTATTCAAATTATTTTTAAATAAGTGGTTTATTGTCAGTGTTTTATTTTGTTTTATAGCAGTTTTTCCTTAACTCTTTTCTTTCTCCTTCCCATTTTATATATATATAAAATTTCCAATCCAGGATATTGCCCTACCACTCATGAAAACTTGTGGCACCAAAAGTTATGGCAAATGTTAAGTGTAATAGAAAATCAGATCAAAGAGCCATTCAGCTTCAGTCTTTACATACCATGAATAAAACATTAAAACATCACTTGGAGAAGTTTACATGGTGATTGTTCACCTGCAGTACTGTGGACTTTTAACATTTTGTCCCCTTTTCAGTGAACCAGAGTAAAAATAATTCATTTACCATTACTGTTATTTGCTGATTTTTTTT
>NW_006432943.1:9010377-9014627 GCF_000325575.1 Pteropus alecto
TTTGATGGTAATATTCTATCCTTATGACACTATTGCAACCAAATTGGCTTTACCATCTTGGCTTTAGTAGGTATAGAAGACAATGGATTACCATCTTTATTGCTGTAATGTGTTAAGCATTATATGCTAGTAGAATCTAGTTTAATTGTTTCAGGTGGAAAGTATTCTTTCAGTTTCCATTTTGAATGTGTTTGGACTAAATAAACTACTGATGTCTGCAGCATTTATCTGTCCCTAATTTAATCTGTAGGTTTGTGTTCCAAAATATTTTCTCCCAATTGCATTTCACACAACCTAAGTAAAGATAAGGAATTGTTTAAAAAGCAACTGTTTATTATTTGTGAAATTTGAGGTATCAAAAGTAAAACACTTAAGACTGGAACATTGTTAAGAGATCTATTCCAGTTCAGTTGGATATCTGGTCTACAAGTTAAAGAATATTAAAATAGTAAGGAAGGTGAGAATGATCTAAAGCAAACTACTAAATATTTATTAAAAAATAAAATCTTGGGTTTTCCAAAGGGTAGTTGCTACCTCATCTCAGAAAGAAAGGGGAAAAGGGATGGGAAGATTGAGGTTATATGAAGTTATGGACATAACCCAATTCAGAACTTGAAACAAATTTGTCAAGCTCTAAAAGAATGTTAAAGGAGAAATAATCATTTGATCATATTTATGAATATATACTTCAAATAAAAAATGAGGTCCTAAAGTATATGTAATTTCAAAAAAGGAGACTTCATAAAAAGGATGGTATAAATGAATTTTTCCTGATATATTCTGAACTGTTTATGAAGATTCCTTAAATCAGACTTCACAAGTTTGTACTGGAGAGAAACCAAAATAACCATTAATTTAAAATACTTTTAAGGAAGAAAGACTTAAGATTTTTATAAATGTATATTAAACTTTCAGTTTTTATTATAATGTAATGACTTATCTAACTTTATGGCTGTGGAAAGATTTTTTAGAAGGGATAAAATGTGTATGTCATACTATACTGAAAACTAAATTTGAAGGAGCAAATTATCATTTGATCCGAAAAATTTATGTGAAACAAAATATTTGAATATTTTAGCCACATAACATGCTTCGTTTCAATTGTGCTTATATAGTGTTTGTAGCAAGTAAATGAAAATTTAGTGGATAGGTGTTCATATTTTTCCTTTAAATTAGGACATTTTGCTCAATTTATATTTTAACTATAGATGAATAAAGACCCTTGGTTTTTCTTTTCATTCTGTGTTAATACTTTCTATTTGATGCCACAGTTCTAAATTATTTAAAATTACTTGATAAGGGAATGATCTGTTGCCATGAAAGAAATTTCCGTTTGTAAATGATTTTTGCAGGGTCATTTAAGAGTAATTGGAATCATTTGCATCATCTAGTCAATTTCTAAGTTTCTGGGTAGTTTTGACAGACTGAAATCTGCTTATGTAGTTGTATATACAGCTGTGTTTAATATATTTCAGAATTAGTAGGACGGAAAGTCTTATTAGCATTAACAAATACTGGGCAATATACTTTAACTACAGGTTTAGAATTAAACATTTACAGAAAGATTACTACCTTTCTGTTAATTGCCAGATTAACCGATCTCTTTGTCCTTGATCTATGAAGAGTTTTGACAAAGCTGGCTGCCTACTTGGGATGCTTTCACTTTTGTGATAATAACATTCTTTTAACTGTTCCTGTTTTATCAACTCATAATGACCCCCAGCTCCCAACCCCTTCTGTGCACCATCTCTTCTTTCCCCCACAAACTTTCTCCAGGTGGTTTATTTAGGCTAGGCTAAACCTAGCTTCTGTGTACCATCCATTCAGTAGATTCCATATAGTGCTTGAGAGGAGGGCTTTGGATATGCCTGGGCTTGAATGGCAACTCCATTCAATGGTTAGCCTTTTTTTTTCTTTTGTTTCCTCAATTGTAAAACCAGAAGGGTGATTGGGAGGATTCAGTGAGTTAATGTATAAAGCATCTAAAACAGTGTTGTGGCCTTCAGCAAGTATAAGCTCTTACTGTTTTTGATTTAGTTGCATTTCTAGTGTCTATCCTGTGTTCCAAACAAATCATTTAAAAAAAAAATCCTTTTTGCCACATTTCCTTTTGAAGCCCTACAAAATTCAAAATTTGTTTTCTCTGACTTGCGTACCTGGCTCTCTAGTGAGTATTTCTTATTTTTCTGACCTATTAAATATTGTTTTAATGAAGACAAACCATTTAACAGTGTTTATCAAGTTTTTATTGGACACCACTGAGTGCCAGGCATTGATGTTGAGGATTTATGTATGAGTAAGACAAGCCCTTGGTTTCCCTGAGATTATCTACGTGATAATGGAGAGAGTAGTTGTAAATACTATGCAAAATATTAAGATGATATAAAGAAACTGAGTGGCAATTTTAGATAAGTATTTCACAATTACCCATTCTAGAGTTGACATGGGACATAGCATTCCAGTCAGGGACCAGCTAATGTAAAGCTTGTAAAATTGAAAAAAGCTTGGAGGGAAATGCGAAGAGGCTGTGACAGGTGCAGTTGGGTCAAGGAGTGGCAAAATAGTAGGAGGTAGCCTAGGAGAGATAGGGACTAGATCTTGTAATCTGAAGATTTACATCTGAAGGAGGGAAATAAATTTAGCTTATTTTTTGGCAGCCGAATTTAGGAGATGTCTGTTTTAAAGGGTAGTTAGCATAAATATACAAATCAGTGAAAAGCAGACACTTCAGTGTAACCAATACAATAGTTATCTTTATACTTGTTTTTATGTCTAAGATGAATTTTCTACAATATTTGAGGATATACTATGAATCACTGCTGGTAGCTTTATATTTGATTTAATATTTAGACAAGCTAAGTGTAGCTATTTCACAGCTGAGGAGACTGAGGATCAGAAAGGATATTATAGTCAACACTAGTAAGAAATGGTTTGAAATGTCTGCTTATTAGCCAAAAGTGTCAATTTGCTTTAGAGGATGAGTTATTCAATTTTAGAAAAGGAGTTTTGAATACTAGAAATTTAAAATTTGCATATAATGCATTTTTTATTCTGGATTTATTTTAGAAAATTATAAAATCACAGCCCCCAACATTAGTGCACCTAAAATATAAGGATTCCTTAATCTGAAACTGCATTCAGGAAGCACAGCATTAAGTAATGAGGCAGATAGATGCTTGGCACAAATCAAATGGCTGCCGAGTACTGGAAGTCTCTGAGACGAGAAAATAATTTTTGAGGGCCTCTCATTTTACATATCTTTTAACACGATAACACTATTAAGTTTTAAAATTTTTTGTTCTTAGGTGAACTAAAGCTTGGAGAGGTAAAACCAAAACTCTGCCTGACATGTGATGAGGATAGTGACTTGGAATACAAAACATGTGAGAGACATTTCAATGGATGGCGACTTATTAGAAATGACTTAGAGTGTTCTTTAAAAGTGGGCACTTAAGTAATAATTATATGTGAAGTGACAAATGTGTGTAGTGGCCAGTAAATATTAGCGTCTAATAGGAGCCAGAAACCTTCCTAGGTGATGGCTGGCAATGTAGCAGGTACAGCCAAGCCTACTCTCAGGAAACTTGTATTTTTTAAGGGAGGGAGGGTGGCAACAAACATGTAAATAAGTAATTTCAGTCCTCATTACTCCTGGGTGCACACAACTCATTAGGTTCTAGCAATAAGCCTTTAAGGAGGAGGACTTTATTTTTTAGAAGGATTAACAGGTACAGTGGGGTTAGCTACTTTTCTAAGATCACTTGGCTAATGGGTAAAACTAGTTAAGGAAGAGAATGTATTAGTGACTGGGTTTAATCTTTACTGAGGGTGATGATAATAAGCCTCTCCAAAGAGGTAACATTTGAGATCTGAAGTGAAGAGAAAGAAGGCAGCCTTGAGATCTGGAAGAACATTCCAAATAGAAGGAAGAACAAATGCAGAGAACTTGAGTTTGAAGTTTGTTGCATTTAAGGGTAATAAGGCCAGTATGGCCCCACAATAAGCAGGTGATAGCAAGAGGTGGGTAAGGGCTAATTTGAGGGTGGCCTTGTAGTTTGGATTTTATACTGTTGGTATAGGATCTGAACAGGGAAGTAATGATGTGAATTAGTGAGGAGACTCAGGAAGAGATGTCAGGTAATTGTGATGGCTTGGGTTAGAGTTGTAGCAGTGAAGATGGTGATAAATGGTCAACTAATATGATACCTTGGAGATAGAATTTACAAGACTTACGGATTGGATTTTGAATG
>NW_006432943.1:9014664-9025851 GCF_000325575.1 Pteropus alecto
ATTTTAAAGATTTAAAGCAGTACTCTGTTGAGAGAGAGGGAAGAGGAGTGGATTGTGGACAGAAAACAGTTCCTTTTGAGCTACGTTAAATTTCATTTGCCATTTGGACACCCAAGAATAAATGTCAGCTGGTATGATTTTTGGAATTCTGAGAGCTCAGTACTATGAGTAGTCAGTATAGGTCTTTGTAGCTGTTGGATTAATGAGATCTAGGAAGAGAGTGTCCAGAAGAGAAGCTGAGAGTGACCCCCCAGATACTCCCAAAATTTAGGGTTTAGTACAAAAGAAATGTGCGAAGAAAACTAGGGAGACAAAATGGCAAAATTGGTGTCCTGGAAAGCTAAGTTGCAAGAGTTTATTTCAGAAGGAAATAGGCAGTTTTGTCAAATGCTATTGAGAGTCAAATAAGTTAACAAATTAGGGTGGTGTAACTGCTATAATAAATAGACCCCAAGATGTCTGATGGTTCAAACACAATGCTTACCCCCACCCCTCATTTAATAGAAGAGTGGTAATGAAGAGGCCAGTAGTATGGCCATCCACAGTTAAATTATTTAGGGATACATGGATTAAGGTTCTACCAACTTCACAAGATCACACTGGAGTCATCTCTGTTATAGCTAGCTAAAAGGGAAAAGAAATGTGGAGGATCATCTTGATGTTTATGGACCAGGACTGGGAATGGTGCACATCTCCTATTCCTTTGGCTTGAATTCAGTCACATGGCCACCCCTAACTGCAATGGAGTTTGCACAAAATACACAAGCCATACATACAGAGAAAAGAAACCAGCTTGTTTTGAGTAGCTAGTAATCTCTGTCACAGAAGCTTTGGCAGGATGTAGGTCATAGTGACTTTTGAGAAGAACTAGTTCAATGAAGTGATAAGGATGAAAGCCCAATAGAGAACTGGAGATTAGAAATGAACACACTTTTTTTCCTGTAGTTTTGCTATGAAGATGAACAGAGGAATCTGGTAGAGTCTAGAGAGAGATAGGTTTTATAAGAGGCATGTTACCGGTGCAAACAACGTATGCTATTTTTAACATTTGAGGAATGGCTTTTCCAGGTTCACAATGTGATACAGTATAGATGTATTTGGTGACTGACATCAAAATACAGTGTATGTTGGAAAAATAAATGGTATATTGTACTTCAGGTCCCCAAATTCTGGTTGTCTTAATTACTTTAAAATATAGTAATGATGTCACTGAATCAACTTCTATGCAGAGAACAGAATTCCCTTTTCTATGGCAAGTGTCCTTCCATCAAAGAACCAGAACTTCAAAATGAATCCATTCATTTCCTTAATAGAATGGTGGAATGTATTTATAGCTGCATGCTCCATATAATATGCAGAAAATAACCTTACTTTTTATTGTCTGAAAATTTTACACTCTTGGTGACTCAAGTGAAGTGATGCCAAAAAATCCATGGCCTATCAGTATCTGATGTAAAGGAGTGATGTGAAGTAAGAGGAGTTGTTTTTTTTTCCCCCCATAAAACTGACCTTTGGGGATGTCAAATACATAGAGAATGATTGTTGTCAAGATTCATTTAACAGAGACGATTGCTAATGCGAGGAGGAGAATCAGGCTCCTCTAAGGGAAAATATGTAAATTTGTTGAAAAAAGATTTCTGGGGAGACTATACATTTCTTATATACCTGTATTCTATTTTTTTTTTAATTGAGATAGAGTTCACATACATAAAATTCACCCTTTTAAAGTGTATAATGCAGTGGGTTTTAGTATATTTATATATTTACAAGATTGTGTAATCATTATCACAGTCTTAATTCCAGAACATTTTCATCACCCTAAAAATAAACCCCATACCTGTTAGTAGTCACTTCGAATTCCCACCTCCCACTCAGTCCCTGGTAACCATTAATCTACTTTTTGTTTTTATGGAATTGCCAGTGCTGGATACTTTGTATAAATGGAATCATGTGGCATTTTATGTCTGGCTTTCAGTTAGCATAATGTTTTCAAGATTCATCCATGTCGCAGTGTCTGTCAATACTTCATTCCTTTTTATGGCTGAATAATATTCCATTGTATGGATATACCACATTCATACATTCATCAGTTGATGGACATTTCAGTTTTACTTTTTGGCTATTATGAATATCAGTGCTGCTATGAACATTCTTGTATAAGTTTTTGTGTGACCATAAGTTTTCATTTTTCTTCTGTGTATACCTAGGCGTGGAATTCCTGGGTCATGTAATCCTTAGCCTCTTTTAACCTTTATTTCCTTACCATCTCTCAAGCTCTCTTGTTGCCAATCTCATGTTGCCCTCATGCTGTTTTCTTTAGATTTTTAGAGCATCTTCACTTTCCTTAGTGATTAAAATGTCCCTTTCAACTTCTTCCCCTATTGCCCCACTTAGGTAGGTCATGTTACAATTTTTCATGACAAGTTCATGACTTTTCATACCATTACTTCAAATTTCTTTGAACTCAATTCCAATGACATTTTTCACTAAACAGTTATTCAAAGGAACAGCCAAACCTTACACTCTTTAGAACTGATCATCTTGTGCCATTTCCAAGATATTAAATTCTTTGACAGTAATTTTTTGTATTTCACTCCCATTAGACTTATTCTTCATGCCTATGATGACCTCTACACCCTCAGTGCCTCTATATTTTCAGTTTATTAATTAACTTCTGTCCTAATTTGTCTTCTATCTAACTGGAACCTATGGCAAGTCATTTTAATGGTGCTTTCCTCCTCATCCTTGATTTCTTAACTCCTTTATTTAATCTCCTTGCACCACCAGTTCTCCAAGAGGTAGCTTACATACTATCTCTTTTCTTCTTTCTTGTCCCTGGGGGTGCCAAGTCCTATCAGAGTTCATTGGTTTCACTGTAAATTCATGGTAACTTAAGTGGGCACATTTAACTATTTGAATTCCTTTCATATCAAAATAACTTCTATCATAACTACCGATTTCAGGGAATTTCTGCTCTCAAATCCTTAAGACTTAATCTAACTCTTATCTTTGCAAAAATGAAGTTCTTTTACTGAGAAGATCTAGGCCAGCTAATTTGTCTGCCCAACAGTTTTCTCAGTTTTTTCCTTTTCGTTAAACTTCTTCAAGACAAAGTTCTTTTCATACTTTATTACTTTCTCTTTACTACCTGTCCTTGGTTTTTCATTATTCTTTCTTCTTACCTCTTTAAAACCTCTCTCCATTCTTTTTTTCCTGCAAAGATCCCCCAGTTTATAAAGAAAAACTCAATCCTGCATCTACATAATGCTACCTTCTCTTCAGCAGACTTGCAGATGGTGTGTAATTCTCGAACACCTTGTCACCTTTACTGTTGGCTTTCAAACTCAATTCTTCTTGAAATTGTTTTCTCAAGTGTTACCTATTCACTAAATCCAGTATTTTTAGTCTTTATCCTTTTGGTTTTCTCTGTGGAATATAAACGAGTTATTTAAGCTTCAGAGCCTCCTGCTTAGAGGGGACTTTAAAATGTTTATGTTGTTGAATATTTTTGTAAAGTTGCAAAAACAATATTTTTGCTTTGTTGTCAAGCTTCAGGCCTGGATTTGCCACTCTATAAAAGGGGATCTGCCCCTCATAAAAGAAGTTCATCACATTCTGTTTTAGCCTATAGAGGTAACAAAATTGGGCATAGCTTCTTCCAACTTTGCCACAGCTAAGGATAGAGCTAAATTGCTGTATTAACACTTATACCTTGGATTAACCAAAGAATTATATTCTCCCATACCCAGGTCCCAGGTCTGGTCCTCAATATTACAGGTTCAGGAACTAGATTGTAAGCAGTTTGACCAAGGTGATCAAGCACTGGAAGATTAATACATGTTAACCAAATACACAAAATATAAACCAGAATGTTTATTTCTTAGTATACAAGAAGGAGTTACTACCTTAATTTTGACTATGGGTATAAAATATCTGCTATCCAGGACACACTCTTAACTGGATTAAGGTATTATGGAGACCAAATATTATAAAACATTTAGTTTTCATGATTGATCATGAAAACAGTGCTAAAGGCCTTCTCACTGCTGGTGTATGGCCTAAACCTCTAATTCCTTGAAAAGAGGAAAACCCTGTTTCTTGTGTGATTTCAGCACGTGCATGATTCTGACCTACCAGCCTTGCCTAGTCATTGATTGAGGTGGTCTGTGCAGATCTCACCTTCCAACTGCACCCTATTTGGCTGCCATAGGCTAGCATTGCGCATCTCTTCTCGTTTCCCGACCGTCCCAGCCCTTTTTCTATTTCATTCATGTCCTCTCTTACCTCTCTGTTATCTCCAAAGTATTTCCCTCTCTTTCATTGCCCAAGCTGACCTCACGGTTCGTCCTAACGTCAGTTCTGCCGTCACCTACTTTCACCTTGCCTCGTCTACTAATGATCACCTCCTAGACTGACACCCTCGTCCCCTACCTAGCCCAGACTGGTCCCACCGCCTAGACCGAACCTTACCAGGCCCAGCGGGGAAAGTATGAGGAACGCTTCGTCGCGCTCTTTCTTTGCATGGTCTCTTTCATTTTCTCTCAATCCTACAAAACCAATACTTTTACCCTCCCCGTGAGCCCCAGAACCGCCTCATGGCGGCGACAGGTCTGCCAGCTAAGGCAGAAGGTGTCTCCTTACTTGAGAATGTAGGTGTGTTGGGATGCCAGCGTCCGCGCGTCAGTGAATAACCTGGGCCGAGCCCCAGGTGAAGGGGAAGGGTGGCTGGCGCTAAGCCAATCACAGCTCCTGACGACAGGGCCCAGCCAATCAGAGTACGGGGTGCTTGGCGCAGTGAGGACCCGCCCCCTTGCAGCTCGGTGGCCAACGCCTTCGCCCAGGGCCAGCTGGAGCAGAGCAGGTTCGCAGAGTGAAGGGTTCTGGGCACCTTGCGAGCAGGTTGGCAGTGCCCTCCCGCCCCAGCTAATTTCTGTACAAGCCTTGTCCTTAACAGGTGTTGGTGCCTGCCGCGGACGCATTCTGACCCGGGGCGTATTTCTCTCTAGAGACTCTGTGTCTATGGTTGGGGACAGAGTGAGGCCGTTGCCTTGACGACGACAGCATGCGGCCCGCGGTCCTTCTGAGAGTGAGCTTGCGGTGGGCCGAGGCCAATCTGCCTCTTTGCCTGCTTCACCTGGGACCTGTGTCCGTGTCCGCAGAAGGAATCAACAGCACTGAAATTGCTAGTTTGTTAGTCAGCATGTTTTAGACCTGCGAGCGAGATGAATTTCACCTCAAATTTGTTTCCAAGTTGAAAACCTTTGGGTCTTTCCACGTGAAAGGATTTTAAAGAAACAGTAAGTATAATTCTTTTAAATGCTTCTATTATCTTGCTCTTTTGTCTATAATAGATTTCATTCTATCAGAATAAAAAATGGCATTTTTATTATCAAAATTGTTGGTATTAGAACCATATGCTTACATGGCATGTCTAGAAATACCACATTGCCAATTGGCCAGGCATCGTTTGTATTACCCTTACATTTAGGATTAGAAAGCATCAAAAGTTAGTTTATGAGTAACTGTTTCAGGAAACAAGAGGCTTTTTAGGCTGTGATACTTTTAAGGTATTTATAGACAGTGCCACTTGAAAAAGCAGGTGTGTTCAATGCACTGTGACCAAATGTACAGTTGGCTGCAAGAATAAATTTGCAGTAGTCAACTTGCATAATGTTAGCTTTTGATGTGCTTCAGGACATCTTAGACATGTTTAAGGTAATTTTAATTTTGTTCACTTTACATTTTCAAATATCGAGGACACCAACTGCAAAATGTTTTTAAATGATCCAGGTAACAGATTCCAGCTATTTTTGCCCTCGACATGATAAACCTAAAATCTAGTCCTTGATAAAACATGCTGTGTTCATGGAAGGAAAAACAGTTAAGGAAAGGAGAGATAGAATTACACTGAGAACTTTTTTTCAAGCACAGGCATTTTATTTAGAAATAGTTAACAGACATTAAATGAGAGTTAAAATGTCAAATGCATGGAAAGTTGGTGTTGGGGACACCACTGTGTAAACAGTTTATGGTAAAACCCACTATCAAAGCTGGTAGTAAAATAATGAAATAATTGGAGTTAGTGTTGGCTAGGATTTATTTTTTCACCCCCCTCTTCCCTATGTCAGATGAGTCTTCTGATTTTCCATGTTTATCTGTAATAAAACCCTAAATTATTATATGTAAACTGCCGAAAGTATACATCAGATTTTCATAGTTAGCTAGGACAAAGAGAACATTTGCTTTGTCTCTGTCATCAGTGTAAGTAAAACATCGCATTTCACAATCTGAGTAAATTAGTTTTAGATTGCTATAAGTACACAAAACAATATTTTTTCTCTTCAAGTTTTATAAATGAGTGTTTTTATAATGTCAGGTTAAAAAAACTTAACTATGAGTCATCATTTGAATATCTAGTTACCTAAGGATTTTTTTTCCTCCCAAAGCTTTTAGAACCAATTAAGAGCATGATTCTTTAAATATTTTGCTTCTAGAATTTAATTTCAAAATCAGATTTTAAAAATAAATTTAACTTTGAAGTTATAATTTATTAGATTTTATATTTCATGGCAATCAAAACTTATGAATTAAAATCTATCTGTTTTTGGACTGAAAAGTTTTATTCTGTACCAAAATATGTAATGGAATGATTGCTGGACCTTCATCAATCATTATTGAAGTAAGAAATATTTATTAGGATTGCCTTTTCCAGAAAATGTCATATAATGGCATGTAAAAGAATTGTAAACACAAAATTCAAATGATCATTCTTATACTGAGTAATCATTAAAAGGATTTTTGAAATACTGTATTTGGTACTACTAGTATTTAATTTAAAAATCTGCATATATACTGTGATGTCATTGCTGTTATTTCGTAAGTTCGATTTATAGGAATTTGATTATTATAGCAAGAAAAGTAAAGGAAAATAGTTTAGCAAAGGTTCTTAGTGTTAACTTGGTAAGTGACCATTTTGTGAACAGATATTTTTCCCATTTGAGTAGAAAGTGCATAAAGATTTTCAACTTTGATCTTTTAAACCTGATGTAAAAAAAATTTGATCTTCACTAAAAGGAATTGTGTTTTTCTAAAATGAGCTGTGATTGTTTTGTATGATAATTCAAGTATTGCTTTATCTGAATTAAAATATATTGAATTTCATTAACATGGCATTTAGTAAATTAAATTTAAAGTTAGTGGCTTCAATTACATTTGCACTATTTTTTAATGTATATGAATATTTTGAAGCCATAGCTTAGAATCGAAAACAATAAGAAATTGTGAGTCAGCACAGTACAGCCATCGACACAGTGACTACTCTAATATGGAAAATAAGTGCGGAAGAATTAATTTGCTGGGAGGGAGGAGGAAATTAATATACTCAACATTATTAACTTTATATTTTGGTTTCTATAGCAAGAAAAATTCCTACTGATTTTGAATTAAAATGGAAAAATATGAGAATCTAGGATTGGTTGGAGAAGGGAGCTATGGAATGGTGATGAAGTGTAGGAATAAAGATAGTGGAAGAATTGTAGCCATCAAGAAGTTCTTAGAAAGTGATGATGACAAAATGGTTAAAAAAATTGCTATGCGAGAAATCAAGTTACTAAAGGTGAGTAAAGACATATATTTTGTTAAAAAAAAAGTTATTTCTTGATCACAATTACATTTTTAGGGGAAAATGCTGTTTTTATATTTGTTTTATTTCCACAACAAAGTTTAAAGTATAAATTTTTTCTTTTTTAGAAGTAAATAAAATGATTACATATGCATATTCTTTCATGCATATTCATTTTTTTCATGAATTTAAACATGACTTTTAAAGTATTTGTTGCTTCTCTATATACTGTCTGCCTGTCTGTCTATCTACCTAGCCATGTAGCTATCTACCTATCTATCTGGCTAGCATTCGTATTGGAGGTTCCAAAAACCATCCTTGGGTTTGATGATTCACTAGGAGGACTCGTAGCACTCAGCAATAGTTGTATACATGGCTATGACTTATTACAATGAAAGAATATAAAATTAGCAAAGGTAAAAGGCACATGAGGTGAATTCCAGAGGAAAACTGTCACAAGTTTCCAAGAATTCTCTTCAGTGGAGTTGCACAGGATGCACTTACTTCACGTGAAATACTGTCTACCAAGGAAATTCATTAGAGACTCAATGCCATGGTTTTTATTGGGGGTGGCCACACAGGAACCCTCTGCCTGGCCCATACCAAAATTCCAGATTCCCAGAAGGAAGGCAGATATTAGGCATAAACAATGTGGTTTGCACAGTGAGCCATTTTATTAATTCTGGAAACGAAGTGAAATCCAAGTTCCCAGGTACTAGCGAAGGGCTCACTTTGCAAGCATATCTTTCTAAGGATAGCAGTATCAGGCCTGCTATGGTACATCTTCCCTCTTCCTTCTTCCCTCTCCTGTCTTACCAGAAGTTTATCAATTTTATTTATCTTTAGAAAGAACTAATGTGTGGCTTTGTCGATCTTTTCTATTCTGTATTTTTCTTCTATTTCTTTAATTTTTGTTCGTTAGTATTTCATTCCTTCTACTTATTTTGAGTGGGTTTATTTTGCAGATCTTTTTCCTAACCTATTGAGATAGATGCTTACATCTTTAGTTTTAGGCTTTGCCCCCTCATATATGCATTTAAGGCTAGAAATTTTCTTCTAAGAATGGTTTGGTATCTATCCCAGAAATTTTGATTAGCAGTTCAAAATATTTTTCTCATTTCCCTCAATTTCCAAACATGTGGTAATTTTCTAGATTTCCTTCTTCTGTTTATTTACTTTTGACACAATTGCCTTATGACCTGGGTATATACAATGTAAGATTTTATTTCTTTGGAATTTCTTGATACTTGGTTATTGGTTCAGAATGTAGTAAACAAACAAATGAAAATTCTTCATGTACTTGAAAAGTATTCCATTAAGCCAGCTTTGTTAATTGTATTGATTAAATCTTCTGAAGTCTCATAGGTTTTTTTTTTTTTTTGTATGCTTGTTCTATCCAGTACTGAGAAGAACTATGTTAAAATATTCCTCCATGGTTATTGATTTGCCTACTTTCATTGTAATTCAGTTAAGGTTTAACTTTATAAACAGAAAGGCTATATTATTAGTATATAATGCTTAGAATTATTATATCATCAGGTTGAATCAAATCTTTTATCATTATAATATAACTCTTTCTATTATAGTAATGTTTTATCTTAAAGTCTGTTTTCTCTAAAACCAGTAAGGCCACGCTAGTTTAATTTTGATTAGTGCTTGAATTAGTATATCTTTTTCCATCTTTTTCCTTTCAGTTTTTCTCAATCTTTGTTTAGATGTGTCTCTTGTGAACACATAGTTATATTTTGCTTTTTATCTTGTTTGACAATCTTTGCCTTTTAATTGGAACATTTAGTCTATTTACATGTCATATAGTTTCTGATATATTTTGGTATAAATCTACCATCTTAATATGTGCTGTTTGTCTTACTGGGTCTTTTAAATTATTTCTTTGGATTATTACATTTATTTTTTTATTTCTCTCTAATAATTTGAAAATTATACATTGTGTTTCTATCTTTTTGTGTTGACCCTAGACATTTGTTAAAGTCTAACAATATCCAATATTTTTATCCTTCTTACAACACTTATTTCTGGTTATTCCCTTTTATCTTCTGCTAATATCACCATATATTAACCCTTACATATGTTTAGACAATACAAGACATAATTATTGTTCAGTGTTCATTTAGGTTTACATTTATCTTTCTTTGTTCTTTTCTGCATCTCAGACTATTTATTTGTGATCTCTTTGAAGTACATTATTTAGGATTTGCTTTTGTGAGGATCTATGTTAGATAAAACATTTCAATTTTAGTTGCATGGAAATGTATTTTGCTGTCATTTCTGAAGGATATTTTTGCTGTGTATGGAATTTTAGGTTGGCAATTATTTTCTTTCAATAAAATGAAAATAACATTGTTTTGTCCTCTGGCTTTCATTGTGGCTCTTGAGAAGTCAGCTGTCAGCCAATTGTGGCTCTTGAGAAGTCAGCTGTCAGCCAATTGCTGCTTTAGAAGTTTGTTCTTTTATGTCTGGATCTCATTTTTTCCTTTCAACTTTTTATTGACATATAATATACATCTAGAAATGTGTATATATCATAAGAATATCACTATGTAACTGCCATCTAAATCAAGAAAGAGAACAGTAAAAAAAAAAACCAGAAACCCCATCCCCCACCACGACCACCCATGCCTTCTCCAGCTACTACTGCCTTCCTCCTTTACTCAGGTCACAAATATCCTGATTGCAATCAGCATAAGTTAGTTTTGTTTTCTGGAACCTTGTTCCCATTATATCAAAGAAGGTTTGGGTTGTTTTGTTTTTTGGTTTTTCCTTTTCAGGGTTTGTTACCAACTTTGGAGAGCTCCGCTCTGCCAGCTTTGTGGCCACAGATGATCTCTTGGTATCTTCCTATACTCCTGTTTGACCTTGACTACATTGGATAGTTTTACCTCATTTGTTGTGAGTAGGGGGTCATAGGTCCTACTTAGTTTCATCAAAGATGGAGCTACTTTTTTTCCTCCCATTGGCTTTATTGTGTTCTCTGAGTGGGGAACAGAGCAGTATGGTTTTTATCTATAATTTAAAAGCCAGAATATACTTTTATAATTTATACCATTTCTGCATTTTATTTATATATTTTTCTTGTGCTAAGATATATTTTAGATTGTTATTAATTGCTAATCATTTGCTCCTGTAAAAACTAATTTTGCATTTTTTATAACAGCAACTGAGGCACGAAAATTTGGTGAATCTGTTGGAAGTGTGTAAGAAAAAAAAACGATGGTACCTAGTCTTTGAGTTTGTTGACCATACAATTCTTGATGACTTGGAACTCTTTCCAAATGGACTAGACTACCAACTAGTTCAAAAGTATTTATTTCAGATTATTAATGGAATAGGATTTTGTCACAGTCACAATGTAAGTATTTAGTTTTAATAATTATTTTGATTAACTCTCCAGATATCAGTCATTTAATTTAATGACATACTTGTATAAAGTTTGGACTAATAAAGTCATAGAAATAAACTATGTTACTTTGATATTGCCAGTTTTCATGTGCCATAATACATGTATTCTTTCCCCCAACATTTTACTATGAAAAATTTAGGCCATACTT
>NW_006432943.1:9025891-9067979 GCF_000325575.1 Pteropus alecto
AAAGAGTGTAGTGAATACATATATCTACCACTGGATTCTATACTTTTTTAACGTTTTGCTATATTTGTTTTATGACATATTTATTCATCTATTCATCTACTTACCTATCTATTAATGTCTTATTTATTTATACATTTGAAGGTAAATTGCAGACATCAGTACACTTCAACTCTAAACACGTCAGCTATGCGTATCAAGTAGAGTTTAGTATATGTTTGCTATTTTTTGGAGGTAACATTTACTGAATGAAATGCAGAAATTTTAAGTGATGAGTTTTGATGAAATGCATACACTCAAAAATCCATGTATATGTTAGTTCAGATTCTCTTGCCTGTTGTGAAGTATGAAAATCCCTACTCTTACCCTGTTGTCTATCACAATAATTTTATATTCTTCGAGTATCATATAAAAGCACCACTAGGTAAAATGACACAATGTATAAAATGAGTAACTCAACACATTGATTCTGCCACTTTTATAAAATATTTTTTTGTGTGTGATTATAAAAGTAATATATGCTAATGGTAGGTGTGGGGCTGGCCCTGTGACCTTGCCATGGATGTCTAGGATGTAGGAGAAATTGGTAGCCTTCAGCAATAGCAGATTGCCATTTAGGATGCTGTCCTCTGAAACAGTTTAAAAATATATATACTTAAAAATTTTTCAAAATACAGTTTACTTGTGTTAGAGAATTAGGTATAATGATTTTTTTGCCTAGCTCTAGAATTTTTACCCTCTTTACAATCCTGATTGCTTGAATAATGCCTCTGCTTCAGTACTCAGCAAGCTACCTAAAAGCCCCTTTGCCTAAAACTAAACTACTAATCAATCGAACTAACTTTTCTAGACTTTTCCATTTTTGGTCATGAAACTATCATTCTTATAGATTCCCAGCTTTAAATAAAATATCCGAGATTACTTCCTAAATTCTGTTGATTTCTTGATTTAAAATATTTCTGAACTATATATATCTCTTCCTTTCCATGTCTTTGAGCATCAGCCTAATTTAGGCCGTTATTATCTCATAGTTGTCCCACTGCTCTTCTCCCTGCCTCTAGTCCCTCTCTCTGATTTAGCTTATTTATGGCCAGCATCTTCTTTAAATATCTTATTAGTCATGCCACTTCCATGGTTTCCCATGGCCTTGACACAAGCTCAGACTTCTCAGGCTGGCAGTTGAGGCATCCTTCCTCCTTAGTACATAACCTCTACTCTAGAAATAACATTTCCCCAGAGTCTCCTGATCCATTCCCATCTTCACTCTTGCTCTCCTTGTTACCTTCACTTGGATTTCCCTTTCATCTCTATATTTATCCAGGTCATACTTAGTATTGAAGGCAATCTTACCTCTTTCATAAAAATTTTCCTTGACTACCCAATCTTCAATGATAGCTTTACTCTCTTAGTCCTGAGAGCAGTTACGAACAGAATAATTGATTTGGTAGTTAATATATATTTCATCCAGTATCTTTGATTATTTAAGTAAAATTTCAAGCATAAATGTTATTTCTTTCCTGGCTAGATTTTAGGTTCTTTAAAACCAGGGATAATTTTATATGCTTTTATCTGTATTCATTAAAAGTACAAAAACAGAGCCTTGCATATGGCAGGTGCTCAAAAAGTAATTAATTTGCTTGACTTGAAGTGCCAGTGTATGTCATACTTTGTTTTGTCTTTTATTTTTATTTTTGTCTTAGATTATACACAGAGATATCAAGCCAGAAAATATATTAGTATCCCAGTCTGGCGTTGTGAAGTTATGTGATTTTGGATTTGCACGGACACTGGCAGCTCCTGGGGAGGCTTATACTGATTATGTGGCAACCCGGTGGTACAGAGCTCCAGAACTATTGGTTGGTGATGTCAAGTATGGCAAGTAAGTCATTACAAAGTGTGTGTGGGGGTGGGGGGGAGGGTGGATTTAATATGTTTCTGATATAATAAAAGATTCTCCTAACACTGGAAGGGAATTTTGAGTTTAGGGAACTTTGCAAAATGATTCATAATTTTTGGTGCTTCTCCTTTGATCATTCTTGTGAAATAAGTTGAGGTGAGTATACTTATTTTAAAGGTAGAGAAATCAAGCTGAGCAAGTTGTCTGTTTTTTTATAGTGGGTTGGAAGTAGATATGCTATTTTTAACTTATAAAGAGAGATAACATTTATTTGATAAGTCTGATACTGTTGGAATGAGGAGAAGTGGAGTGGGCAAGGGGAGTAGAAATAATTGAATAAAATATTTTTAAAACACAAATGGTCTTCCTAAATGAATTCTTAAAATAAGAAGAGATTGTAACTTTTACTGCTTTTATAGAAATCTTTCTAAAATATTTTCTACACATTCTCTGTTTTCAGAGTACACGTCATTTAATATTTTCTTGATTACTCGGAGTTCTCATTTTACTGCTGTACTGTAACTTTTGTAACATTTTGTAATTCAGCTATGATCTTTAGCAATTTCAAGGTAGTCGTCCCTATGCTAATGATGCCAGCATATCCCTTAAGATCTGTGACTTATTATTAAGATAGTTTTCTATTTTTTCCCTGTTAATTTTCAGTTCTCCCTGTTGTTATGTATGTGTTGTCCCAGTGACACCTTCCTTCTGCAGTTTTCAGTGTCTAGTTAAATAGACTGATCAACCTGGTTAGAATTATGTATAAAACAAAGGATGAATAGGCTCCGAATGGAAACCCAAAAGGTTTATTTTCAGAATAAAGTACATATAATAAATGTTTTGACTTTTTAGAAGCCTTTTCCCTCTATGTCACATGATTGAATTTCTGGAAATCTGACTTACATGAAATTGGGATTTAGTACTTTAAGTTTATAAAGGAATATATTTTTATGGATAATTTAAGGCTCATTACTACTATTCTCAATACCTAGAATACTAAATAGTAATATACAGAACAGATTTAGTCATGTTAAACGGATTACATGCCAGATTTTACACCACATTTCTTTTAGGGCTGTTGATGTGTGGGCCATCGGCTGTCTGGTAACTGAAATGCTCATGGGGGAACCCCTTTTTCCTGGAGATTCTGATATTGATCAGCTATATCATATAATGATGTGTTTAGGTAAGATTATATACCCGCATTTTAAATTTTAGAGTTTTTTCCCCATTTGTTTTTTATGTGTATTGATTTCACAAAGTAGGGAGTAAATAGGAAAACTTCAGATATATATTTATTCATTCTCAGTCTGGCTTTGGTCTATGTGACATGTGGTCTTAATTATGCCCTTACCCCACTACCACTACACTTCCCCCTAAAAAAAAGATCAAAGGTTACACATTTTTCTCTGCACTTTTGCATTTAATAAATAACATGTAGAGAGGACGCAAATGATCACTTATTACCCTTAGGTCAACAAGCATTTGGTGTAATATGACTATACCCTCATGCTCACCTTCAGTCTGGGGGACAGAGACTTCCAAGGTAGTTTTAACTTTGCTGCAGACATGACTTTTGTTGTTAGTACTTTGGATGGAAGAATTTCGAAGCTAGACTATCAAAGTCTTCTTACATTTATTGAAATACCAACTTCATGTTGGGAGCTGGAGCTTGGAAAATGGAAACAATGGTAAGATACTAGGGGGTTATTTAACTATTGGATTTTAAGTTTCCAGGTTAGAAATTCAATAAAAAATATAAGTTTCTTACAGCAGAATTTTCTTACAAGTTTTATACTCCATTAAATATTAAGGTTGAGAATAAAGTTAAAAGTGCTCAAATCAGACCTTAGACATAGGTTGACCAAAAATTAAATTCTTAAATGGTAGAACTGATTTATCTGCTTAGATTCTGACCACATGGCTATTAGTATTTTCATTGTTTTGGTCAGCACTTTTATGTTTTGTTGTTAGAAATGAAGTGCCGGTACGTATATTTAAAAAATCATAAAATGTTCTTTACCTCTCCTTTTCCTGTACTCCTTTGTGTCTTCAGTTCTGTGTATACTGGCGTGTGAACTTTTCTAAATGAGTATGTTGAGATAAGAGCGTTAATTTCTTGAGCTGCCTTTGTCAAAACCACTATAAAGACTGCCAGGTGCCACCACAGTAAGAGTACTATATTTGGTGGATTTTGCCTGCTGAGAGAGCCCCAGCTCTGTAAGCTGTATCCCACTCTTTGCTCTACTCCACATTACCTATCAATATGATGTATAATGACAGAGATGTGTGTTTTTCTTATGTCCAGGTAATCTAATTCCAAGGCATCAGGAACTGTTTTATAAAAATCCTGCATTTGCTGGAGTAAGGTTGCCCGAAATCAAGGAAATGGAACCTCTTGAAAGACGCTATCCCAAACTCTCTGAAGTTGTGATAGATTTAACAAAAGTAATCATTCATACTTCTTTCACTTTCTGACAGGGAATTTGTATTACAGAAACTTGGCTTTCTCTTCTTTTTTTCTTAGTTGATCTTTCAGGTCAATAATTTTAATTTTCATTTTAATGATTTTAATTTTTCTACATTAAGAAAGAGTTTAAATGATTTCGTGTATGTGTGGGAGGGAGAACTTCAGAGATAAAGCCCTGAAATTTTCACTTAAGAAACCATTTAGCGTTACTGAGCATGTTTTAAGTGTGAAAACATTCTCATCATATGTTTTTAATGTTTAAAATGCAAGACTTGTTTAAGTGGAAAAGAGAAGTAGGATAAGAAAATAAAAAGGTTAGACAAGTAGGGAAATAAAGCATAGAGCATAGGATCATGACCTATGGTGTGAGGGGCTTTTGCTTAGCCACTGGATTTGCTGAAGATAATTTACAAATAGTCATCACCTTTGCCTTGTATTTGATTGAGGAAGATATTAGGGAGGTTCTCAATGGATCAAATTATCTCTAAAATTAGACATTGGAATTATATATTAGCTCAAAAAATTCTTATTAGTGGTATTTCTAAGATACCAGGAGCACATAACATTTATCCAAGGTATTTTTTTGCTTTTTTAGTTATTTAAATCAATAAAAAAGTTTAGTAATCTTATAACTAATTATAATAAGTTCTTAGAATAGTACATTTCTACTTTTCTACATAATCTAACAAATGCAAATATTTTTCATTGAGGCCAGCTTTATTATCTGTCTATAAAAGATTTAAAGGGAATAATAATAAAAATATTGCCAAACTTATGTCCCTTATAGTAGACTCATATAACTTTCAAAATATTTTCTTATAGAAATTTCTAACATAGAAAAAAAGGTAGAAAGAGTAGCAGTATAACGAACCCTCACATACTTGTCATCTAGCTTCAACAATGAACAACCTTTTGACAATCTTCGTTCAACTATCTACATCTTATTCAACTTTTTGGGGGGAATATTTTGAAGTGAATCACAGATATTATATTTTTTCATTTATAAAGACCTTAATTATCTGTAGAACTTTTTCTGTTCATTTAAAGCTACTTATTGAGTCTCTCTCTCTTTTTTTTACTGGCATTGAATGGTTCCAATTAATCAGAACAAGACCTGCATTATAATAACATCATCTGTGTAAAGATTCTAGCACAATAATAAGCACAGGTTCTTTCTCTTCCATTCTGCAAGGGCTTTAAATTTTAAAAATTTACAATAATTCCTTAATATCATACAACATCTCACCAATGCTCAAAGTTTCGTTGATTTTCTCATAATTTCTTTTTCATAGTTTGAATTAGGATTCACATGAAGTCTGCATGTCAAGCAATTGGTTGATATGTCTTTTAAGATTATTAATTTATAAGCTCTTATTCATCTCTTTGTTTTTTGTTTAAACCATGCCATTTGTTTGTTGAAGAAAGTAGGTTGTTCATCCCTTAGAATTTCCCATATAGTATAGTTTAATATGTTCTTCTGTGTCCTGTATTTCTTACAGTTCATAGTGGAGCTAGAGCTTGATCAGAATCAGGTTGATTTTTTTGGCATACTACTTCATAAGAGTTTGTATATTTCCGTCTAGAGATACTGAATATCTGGTGGTCTTTCTTTTTGTGATATTGGCAATCATTGGTGGTCATTGTCTAGATTTATGCTTTATTTTTTTTATCATTTATTATAGATGTTTTAAATTCATAGACTATGAAGAGGTATTTTCTATATTTAGAAATTTAAATATAGACAATTAAAAAAATATATAAGTTGTATGTATTCTTTGGTTTTTCAGAAATGCTTACATATTGATCCAGACAAAAGACCCTTCTGTGCTGAGCTCTTGCACCATGATTTCTTTCATATGGATGGATTTGCTGAGAGGTATAGTACTGACTCATGTTTTCCATTTCACACCAAGCTAGAGTTAAAATAAGGCCTCTATAACAGTAACAAACAGTATTTCTCTTATTTCTCTACCTAGCTACTTTTACATGATCTCAAATATTTACCAATAACAGAATTCACAGGAGTGGTCCCCTGCATTCACTAAATCAGGGCTCTTGGTTTTCATGAAGCAGGCATTTCATGCCTTTCTTTCTGTCTTCCTGTGGTGACATCTACCACTCAGGTCATTGATCTCTATGTTTCTACTAGCTGTGTGATACCGTCATCTTGGATACTGATGAATTTGCAAAGGTGCCATCTTCTGTTGTTGCCAAACTCACAACACACGCAGTCCTATGACATTGCTGACACTGCTGATGTGTTGGAGACTTTGATGTGCCAAACCAGTGGGTGCCAGAGCTGCTGGCATATTCTCTTGTGCTGTTTGAGCTGCTGGCATCAGGGCAGCTGATGAAACAAAAGATAGAGAGATGAGAGGCAATGACATTGCTTTATATTTTTGCAAATCTGTTTAATATCTAGCTTAGTAAAAGATACCTGGATTCTCATATTTGTCTCTGCATTCAATTAGTGGTTTTATGTTGTTTTGGTTGAAATATATGAAGAAACCCTGGCCTAACAAAAATATGTTGTTGGAAAATGGAAGAGTATTTTAATAGCCCTTTTAGGGAATTGTGGGCATTATTCTTTGATTCTATCCCCAAAACTTTGAAACTATACTAAAACTCAGCATTGGTAGTTTCTTAAAGGTTATTTGCATTGTAGAATCTGAGACCATATCAATGAACTTTTTTTACCCTTTTACATTAAAATCCATTTCTCTGTCTCACACTTTGAATAGATCTTTTACCAGTTTATACTTTTGTGACATCATACATTAGTCATTTGGCAAAAATTGTTTTGCTAAGTTATGCAGATCTTTAAAATATTGACATATTTCATTATATAATATCAAAAAGTCACATTCTCTCTCATTGAAAAAGTCTTTAAGTTTTGGGAATCTGCTAAGCTCTCAGTAGTGGATACAAGTTTAACAGAATTCTGATTTGGCATAAAAATTTGAATTTAAGCATTCACACAAATATTATCAGTCGTTTTCCTTGAAGTAACAAGCACCTTTGTTCATTATTTAAAAAGAAAATGTCTGCCCAATACCCTAAGTCTGAATAACCGTAGTTTTTCTGTCAGTCTTTCTTTCAAGTAAAAATGTTCCATGAAAAAAGTAGCTAGTTTAAGATTGTATCTCAATCAATCAGGTGCTTTTCTTAAGACAAGCATTTCCCTTCGGTTTGCAGCAGAGGTGCTTTTTGCATATTTCAATTTTGTCACATCGAATATAAAAAAAAGACATGTTCAAGGGTTTACATTTAATAAAATTAATACTTTTTACTGCTTTAATTGAGAACATACTTAAACAAAACTGCCATTCCCCACTCCTCCCCCTATTTTTTTTTTTTTACCTGAGAATGTGTGGCTATGAAGAATAAAATAGCTGCTAGTACAGTTTGGTGCCACTGCTTCAGTTCTTGGTAAGATGCCTACAGTTTTACCCATCATTGCTTTTAGATCATCAGTGCAAATGCTAACACGATGAAAAAGAAGTCATCTTATTAGGATAAGAATAGCTTTGACCCTGTGAACCTCCTGAAAGGTTCTCAGGGATTCCTGGGGGTCTGCAGAATGCCTTTTGAGAACTGCTAATCTAGGTCATAATTTTTCTGATTTTAAATAACAGTCTAGTTTAACACTCAATTTTTAAAAATCTTGAAAACCAATTTTTTTTCTACATTTATCTTTCTCATACAGTTTTATTTTATTGACAAATGTATTTTTATATAGGTTTTCTCAGGAACTACAGTTAAAAGTACAGAAAGATGCCAGAAATATTTCTTTATCTAAAAAATCTCAAAACAGAAAGAAGGAAAAAGAAAAAGATGACTCCTTAAGTGAGGAGAGAAAAACACTTGTGGTACAGGTAAATGTCCATATTCTAATAAGTGTATTAAAATTTAAATTTAATATATCCATAAGTTTTTGGAGGAAAAAAACGAAGATTAAAAAAATTTCTGAGTGGTGAACAAGTTCACTTTTAGCTTCGTTGTAAAAATGTATCTTCTTTATAGATATTACTTATTTTAAAAATCTTAACATATCATGTATTGAGTGCCTCCTATACAGTAGAGCTTGTCAGGAAATCACATACATTCAAGAACATTTAGACATGCATATGCATACCCACATACCAATATATGGACACAGACACATGTGTACACCATTTTTTCCCTTAAATGATACTAGAGAAAACTATAAGTTTTAGAATTTTATATAAAGTAAAGCATTTTAAAATTGAGATTTGTGTATTTAATTTATTCAGAATCTGTTCCCATTTTCTTAAGTGAACCAAAAGAGGCCACTTCTCAATTTTGCGTTTCCTGGCTCTAAATATATAAGAACAAAAGTGGGCATGCTTGATTCCTTTTCCATGTTTCCTCCCACTGCAATATGTATAAATTTGATATATGTATAAATCATACAAATTTGATATATATCAGAGCTAATGTGAATTGCATTTCCATTCAAAGGAAATATCTGACTAAGAATCTCAGGTTTAATTTTAATTCCATAGTAGAATGAAAAAGAACAGGGGTACAAAAAGATATCTCTGGAATTCCGTTGTAGTTGACAATTACTTTATAGGAAGAGGCGATTCATTCTCCTCAGATCATTAATGTTAATAACATTTTTATTAATGGTCAGGATACCAATGCTGATCCCCAAATTAAGGATTCTAAAGTATTTAAAATAAAAGGATCAAAAATCGATGGAGAAAAAATTGAAAAAATCAGTCGAACTTCAAATGCCAGTTGTCTCCATGACAACGGGACAAGCCACATCAAAACAGTGCCTTCATCCAGCCTCAGAGATTGCAGCAATGGCAGCGTGGACCATACAAGAAATCCAGGCATGGCAATTCCCCCACTTACACACAATCTTTCTGCAGTAGCTTCCAATATTAGTTCTGGAATGGGGACTATCCCAGGAGTTCAGAGCTACAGGTATGAATTTGGAAGATAAGAACAAAACATTGTTTAAAGGTATATTTGCAAATTTTAAGTGATTGTCAATTTAGCCCTATTGTGTTACTCTCAGGCTTCTGGATGCTATTCATTCTTGTCAGGTTGCTGTTTCAAAAGGCTTTTTGGCCTATGTGTTAGAAATTGTTAGCATTTGGTCAAAAAATTTAGCCTGAGTTCTAAGAAAGCAGAGTAGTATTGTTTAAGATGAGAATCTACAGCTATTTAGTCTATAACATGAAAGGAGATTGTCATAATAAAAGATATCATTGGTTTTGAAGGTCTGTTGTTGCATGGTATGGCTGTGGGCATTTAGTGGTACAAAGAAGCTTCTTTTGGGAATTTTGCTGAAAGGAAGGTAATTTATTTGGTTGGAGTTGGGGACTGGGTGGAAGGCATGAGTATAGTGGTAAAGGACAATGTTTTACCAGATCTATGTGCGTAGTATATTTAAGGATAGGAATTAAATTCTGATTAAACTGCATGTCATTTGATGCTATCATTTAGTTTTGTGCTTGAGAAATAGTTACTGCTGGTTCTAACTTAAATTTTTCTTGTTGTTGTTACAGAGTGGATGAGAAAACCAAGAAGTATTGTATTCCATTTGTTAAACCAAATAAACATTCTCCATCAGGCATTTATAATATTAATGTAACCACATCAGTAAGTAAACTGTTCTCACTGGTAGAAGACCAAGCATAAGTCATTTCTAGACTTTGATTCACATTACATATGATAGTGAAGAACAGAATTTTATTTGGCAACATCATAAATGAAACCTTAGTTACGCATATATCTTCCCAGCCTATCATAACCATAAAAGTGAAAGTCTTAAAGTTTAAATAAGTTTTATAAAGTATTATAAGTCTAGAAGTTTAAATATAAGATGTTATTAAAATGACATCTGTTTTATTTCTTTAGGTAACAGTAAATTTTTTTAACCTTATGCTTGGTGATCAGTTCTTTTAGAGGAGAAGATTGTCTTATCTCACTAACACCAGATTTGTGGTGAAAGTACTCTGTTTCTTCATTTAAGAAATATTTATTGATTATCTATTAGGTATAAGATACTGGAAATGAATAAATCAATCTTTCTCTTCTAGCTCATGGTCTAATAGAAGATCAGCACATTAAAACATAGTGTCAGATTGTAATGGTTGAAGCCTGTACAAGGTTCATGTCTTCTGAAGGTTCAGAGGAGCATTATTATGCTCAACATAGCTGTCAAAATGCTTCTTTTTAAAGTTAAGTTAAATCATTGTCACTCTTCTAATCAAAACCCTCCATTGGCTTCTCATATCTGAGTAAAGAGTGAAGTCCTCACAGGGTCTTTAAGTCCCTAAATGACTCACTCCCCCTTCTCTCTATCCCACCTCCAGCTACTCTCATTCTTGATCAATCTATTCCAACCACACTGATTTCCTTGTTATTCCTGGAATAGGGCCAGACATGTTCCCATAATTGGGCTTTTGCACTTGTTATTTCCTCTGCTTTAGAAATTCTTTCCCCAGGTAATCCAAGAAATTTGCTTTTTCTCCTCCTCAGCTTACATGAAATCTTATTACGAGGTCTTCCCTAGTGTTATAACTCATTTTGTCTCCCATTACTCTCTGTCCCTTCTCCTTGCTTAATTTTTTTCCATTACATATTACTGACATCCACTGTATCCTCTTATTTATATATTGTCTGTCTCCTCCACTACAACGTAAGCTTCCAAGGTGAGGATTTGTGCTTCTCCTCACTGCTCTGCCCCACATCTTAGAGCAGCGTCTAGCACATTGAAGTTGCTTAAAAAATGTGAATGAATTCTTCTACCAGGGAAAGGGAGGTATGAATATATTCCCAGAAGAGCATTTTTCTCACAAATTTCCCTTCTCTACCTTTTTCATTACCCTCAAAGCTGGAAAAAATAGCCTTCTTTTCATGTCTCTCATGATTTGGACATCATATTTGTTTTTTCTTTTAATTTTTCTTAGTCTACAATTTCTGTACCCATAGTGCTCTCCTTTTCAATATACCTTACCTTTTGATTTCTTTGCGGATATTTTGTGTTTTACATTCCTGGTCTGCTTTGGAAGATTATTTTGCTCAGCAAGGCTTTTCAAAGTAGCTGGCTCAATACAGTTTTGCTGGAATCGATATTAGCCTTCTTTCAGGCATTACATAAACAGTGCTGGCTGGTGATTTTAGATCTTATTTCTGTTTATCCTTCTTTGGAACAGGCAATCAAGAAAGGAGGTAAAGATTAGTGGGGAGAAAACTCACTGGAATCTTTTCTTAATGAAAATTAATGGAGGCAGAGCTAAAGCTAAACTTTCTTCAACTTTTAAGTTGAAAAGGAATACTTTTCTCCCATGCTTCATGCCCTAATTCTGAGATGTGAATAAATATATTATTAACATCTCTGATGTATTTTACTTATCATTCTTTGAATGTATAAATCTAATCGTTTGAACTTATAATCTTATTTTTTTTTATACTTGCAGATAGCTTTTTTGGACTAATTATTTTATTTTGTAGCTGATTTGAACTTAGAGCCTTAGCACTTATTCTATTAAAAGAATAAATGGAAACATCCAAAAGAAAGAAACAAAAAAAAAAAAAAAGAAAGAAAGAAATTCAAAAGCTCACTTCAAGACTTCTGAAGACTTTCTGGAAGGCAGAGTGGCATAATTCACAGAATATTAAACTTGAGGCATTAAGGAACCTCAGTGGCTTAATGCTGTCATTATATGTCTCTGTGTGTATTTTATTTTATATATATATATAATGTATATACACATACATATACATGATTTCATTTTACATATGCAGCTTTTCTTTGAACAAATCATACAATCTTTCTATGCATCATGTGTTTTGAAAATGTGGACAGAATATAGAGTTTCTGTCATTCTCAAATGAAACAGATTGGAAGAATGTCAAAGTAATAAAGGTACAGAATTCAAGTGATATACTATTCTTCACTTTATTATTTTTTTCAAGTTTATCAACTATGAAGTAATAATACTAAGAAATATTTAGAAAATAGTCAAAGTTATAATTCTTTATTTGATAAACTGTGTTCCTAAGAGATAGTATCATGCATTAACTCTGAGGAGCATGACAGGACAAATATTTTAAAAATTTGTAACATCACTATATTAGGAAAGCAAAAAAACAAGCAAGGAAATGTGATATACATGACAAGATGAACTATTCAAAATCAAGGTGGACAGTAGCACTTCATAGGTCTTCATAATACAGCATAGCTATATGCCGAAAAGCTCAGCAAGTGTCATAAAGCTTGACCTTGCTGGCCAGAAGGACCAGGACAGTGATGCCCATCTTTTAACCTTCTGCTGCTTGCCAGGACTTACACCGTTGGGAGAGGGAGACGTAGAAACTCATAGCAACCAAATAATCCACTTGTTAGCAATTTAAAATAATTTACTGAGGAAGAGATTTGAAATAGATGAAATTGTTTTGTATGTTATTGATATTCTCAAATTTTGTAGTAGTCTACCCTTCAATTCCATGAATTTTAGGATCTGAACATAGTAGTTACAAAAGGGGAAGCCCAACTTACCTGAAAGCTAATTCATTTGTGTTAACCATTTTGATGATATTAGGTCACTAGTGAAAAGAGCCTACATCAGGCAAATAAGAAAAGAAGAGAATACTCAAAGATAGATGTCCATTTGCCCGAACTAAACTATAATCATCTCCCTGAACTAAGAGCCTTGGAAGGCATAGGTATGTTTATAATGCTTTTACTTTTTCAGCCCTTTTGTTTACATTATTTAAAATGCATGTTAAATGAACAGAATATTAAAAATCTATAGTAACTTTACGCCTTTAAGTATGTAAATATATATGTAAAATTATGTATAATAAGTACATATAGAGGGACAGATATAGAATGTGAACAACTAACAAAAATGTCTAATTTGTTCACTGTGTCTATGGTTATTTTTATGCAGCTCGAAATTCTAGGCTAATAAGGAAAGAGAACAAAAATCTTTCAGAATCTCGAATTCCTTCTCTGGCCACTATTGACTTGCATGCCTCCAGTGTTGCGTTACATCAGGTACAGAAATACTTTGTAGGTTGGGTGGAACTCAGGTCTCCTTCATACTTCCTAGTAATGTATCTTAGGGAGAATTTGTTCTTAAGGATGGACATGTAGGATCTGTAAAATTTTGCTTGCTAAATTTTGTTTATGGTTTTTTGCACTTAGTACTTTTATTACATATATACTTATATCAACATTTCCCAGCTTTTTAATAATTAAAAGTGTGTGTGTGTGTGTGTGTGTGTGTGTGTGTGTGTGTGGTCTAGTAGCTTTTACATAACTATAGGTTTGGGGTAGCTTGTAGTATTTCACTGCATTAACCCCAAAGTTATAACCCATTTTTCAAAGAGGGAGACACTGAAATTGTTTTTATTCTTTTAAAATATGTTGCCTATTTGACACTTTCTCCCAAGACAATCCACTCCATCCATGTTAGAGATTTGTTATTCCCTAGTCATCTTTTTCTGTAATTTCTCATAACTGTTAAGAATATTTACATTTCTGCTATTTTTATATCAACAACAGTTATATCACTCATATTTACACCAAGAAAATTGGCAAACTTTTTAATCTCCTGGGCGAACTGTAACTTGCTGCAAACTTTAGCTACATATTATTGTACTTCCCCTTTACTTCAGTTATCACACCTTTGCTTGATGCTTAGAAACTTTATTTTGGAATTGAATTCTCCATCCTCATTAAGCATTCATTTCCATTTCATAGAGAGCAACTGCATGTTGCCTTTTTAGCTATGTGGATGCTTTTTTCTACTGTTACTTCTTAAATAATTTTGTAGAGCTCTACAAACAAGGAGAGTAATATTGTGGAGGATAACAAATTACAGAGGCAGTCCCCAATGACACTGAGAAAAAGGTTTGTTGACTGCTGTTACTTTATCTCTTGCCAATAATTTCTGTAGCAACATAATCAAAACTAAACAAATTCCTGTTGTGTGAAGATTAATCATTGTCACAAACTTTACATTTAGGAACTACAGGTCTCAATAAATTACTTGTATACTTCTAGCTTAATGTGGATTTTAAAGGTGCAGAATTTTTCATTTGCTCTTTGAGAGTGCACTGTTGTTCAAAACCACTTTTCAGGGTTGACATAATTAAATCTAGTTCCATGCAATGGAAGAAAGGCTTTGGCTGCCTTCACACTTCTTCAATATTTTTATTTGTTGTTCTGAATTAATCTTTTTATAATATAATTGGTTTTGTTATTTGCTTTCAATTTACTTGTTCAGTTTTCAGTTGTATTAAAATACAATAAAGGAGAAAGCAGGTGTAGCAAAAATATAAATTAACACCAATATAACATGAGCTTGTGTGTGGACAATCTGAATGGAAAGAGAAGCAACAGGAGACTGGATTGATCTGGCAGGAGCTAAGACTTGCCTTGCACTCACTTTATGCTGTTCATCGATACGTTGAACTACATTTTGTTTCTGTACATAACACAAAATTTTTCACATTTATAAAAGTCTACTATGTACCTTCTGGAACAACCTGTAAGAAAGATTTTTGTAAGTTAAGTGTTACATAATATATGTCTCACTCCCCCGCCCTCTACACACTTACACACGTTATGACCTTATGCACATAGCTAGACATTTTTCCCTGTAAACACTGTTTTAGCTTTTGTCTACAAATTTTGATATGTTGTAGTTTCATTATCATTCAGTCCAAACATTTTATTTCCCTTTTAATTTCTTCTTTAACCCATGTATTATTCGGAAATGTGTTTAATAGTTAGATAGTTGGGATTTCTCTAGATACTTTATCATTATTGATTTCTAATTTAGTTCCATGTGGTCAGAGAATATACTCTGTATGATTTTTTTTTTTTTTAGATTCATTGAGATGTTTTTTATGGCCCAGTATATATGATCTATATTGGTGAATGAACTTTGTTCCCTTAAAAATAATGTATATTCTTTAGTTGTTGGATGTAGTGTTCTGTAAATGTGAAATTAGATTAAGGCGGTTGTCAGTGTTGTTCAGATCTATGTCCTTAATGACTTTTTGTTTATTTAGTTCCATCAAGTTACTGAAAGAGTGCTGTCAAAATCTTTTACTATGATTGTGGAATTGTCTGTTTATCTCTTATATCTGTTTATTTTTGCTTCATTTATTTTAAATCTCTATTATTAGGTACGTACATCTTTATAATTGTTTTGTCTTCTGATACATGTCCTTTTTATCATTATGAAATCTGTCTTTATCTTTTGTCATGCTCTGTGCCTTGAAGTCTGTTTCATCTAAGATTAAAATATCCACTCCAGCCTACTTATACTTATTTGTTTTCATGGTATACCTTTTTATTTTTCATTACTTTCAACCTATCTGGTTTTTATATTTAAAGTGTTCCTTTTGCCAAGTGAATGTGAGTACTGTCTTTTCTTTGCATTCATTCTGTCTATTCCAATTATTCAAATTGGAATGTGTATTCGTTTTCTATTGCTGCTGACAAATTACTACCAACTTAAAAACAATACTCATTCATGATTTCAGTTTCCATGGGTCAGGAGCCTGGACACAGCTGATTCTTTCCTTAAGAGTCTCACAGGCCAAAATCAAGATTTCAGCAGGGCTGCATTTCTTTCTGGAGGCTCTAGGGGAAAATCTGTTTCCGGGCTCATTCAGGTTGTTGGTAGAATATAGTTCTGTATGGTCGTGAGACACAGATTACTTTCTGGCTGACATGCAGGGACTGTTTTCAGCTTCTAGAGGCCACCTGTGCTCCTTGGCTTATAGCTTAGCTCCAGCATCTTCAAAGCCAGCAACGGCGGCTACATCCTTTTTGCCCTTTGACTTTCTCTTGCCTCCCCTTCTGCCTCGTCTCTCTGACTCATTCTTCTGCTTTTAAGGGTGCATGTGATGACATTGGGCCCACCAGGATAATCTCTCTATTTTAGGGTTAGCTGATTAGTAGCATTAATTCCATGTGCAAAGTTCCTTCACAGCAGTAGCTAAATTAGTTTGGTTGACTAACAAGGGTTAAGAATCTTAGGGGAATATCTTTAGAATTCTGCCTTCTGCTAAATATTTAGGCCATGAATATTTAATAAGATTATTGATATGTTTAGATCTAGCTCTGCCTTTTTATTATTTGTTCCTCCGTTTTCCCTTCCCAGTCTTCTTTTGTATTTAAATATTTTTAGTGTTGGCTTTTGAAAGAAATCTCTTTGTATTATTCTTTAAGTGAGTACTCTCAGGGTTACAGTGTATATAACTAATCTTTCACAGTCTACTTAGATAAATATTATGCCACTTATAAAATACAGAAACCTTGCAAACATACTTCCCTTTCCCCTAACCTGAACTTGTAGAGTTATCATATGTATTTTATTTACATACATTGAAAACGCCACTATATTATGGCAATTTCTATTCTTCTATCTTAAAGATTACAGTTTTATTTTCTGGCATTATTTTCCTTCAGCCTGAAAAACTTCCTTTAGCATTTCTTGTAGAGCAGGTCTGACGGTGACAAACTCTTTCAATTTTCCTTCATTTGAGAATGACTTGATTTTGCCTTCATTCCTGAAATATATTGTCACTGGGTATAAAATTTGAGTTGGTAGGTTGTTCTTAAAAAGTTTTCTTCCCAGGACTATAAAGATGTTATTTCTCTGTCTTGTGATCTCTATGATTTCTGGGGGGAAATTCTCAGGTATTTGAATTATTATTCCCCTGTATGTAATGTAATGTTTCATTTTTCTCTAGCTGTTTTCAAGATTTAATCTTTATCTTTTATGTTCAGTAGTTTGAATATGATATGTCTCTAGGCATAGTTTCTTTTGAGGGGAGGGTGTTTCTTGAGCTTCTTGAATCTGTAAATTTATCTCTTTTACCAAATTGGGGAAGTTTTTTTGGTCATTATTCCTTCAAACTTTTTTTCTGCCACAACCTTTTCTCCTTCTGAGATTCTAGTGACATATGTGTTAGACCTTTTGGCATTTTCTCACAAGTTCTTGAGACTTTGTCCATGCTCTTCAATCTTTTTTCTCTCTATCCTTAAGATTGGGTATTTTCTTTTTTATTCTCCCTTCTTAATTCTACCCCTGCACCCCACTTCCACCCCTGACCTACGGTTATTGCCATCTCCCCTTAAGAACTGGATCTCTGAAGGTGGGGCATCTCCTCCTACATGCTCACAGTGTGCACCCAGGACCTGGTGCTCCCGGCACACTTGGGGGATCTGGCACACCTGGGGTATGGTCTGTGGCTCCACCCGGGGGGCAAACCCAGGACTTCCACTACACTATGGAACCACCCCAAGACTGGGACTTTTCTATTGATCTGTCTTAAACTTTTTTGACTCTTTACTTTGTCAATTCCATTCTGCTATTAAGCCCATCCAGTGAGGTTTTAAAATTGCAGATATGGTATTTTTAAAAATATCTACTCGGTTCTTTTTTAGAATTTCTACTTCTCTACTAAGAATTCCTGTCCCTTCATTTCAAATATGTTTTCCTTTACCTCATGTCACATGGTTATAATGGCTACTTTAAACTGTGTGTGTGTGTGTGTGTGTAAGTGTGTAACCATGTATATAAAGTCCCAACATCTGGGCCATCTCAGGACTGATATCTGTTGATTGCCTTTTCCTTTGAAAATTGATCACACTTTCCTGGATGTTTTTATGTCTGGTAATTTTGGATTATATCTAAGACATTGTGATGTTATATTGTATAGCTTCTGGGTCTTGTTGTAGTACTCTGGAGAATGTTGAAATTTTTGTTTTAGCAGGAAGTCACCCAAGTTTGGTTCACACTGTAAATTCTGCCTTAGCTTTTGTGAGAGGTGATGTAAATCTCAGTTCTCTAAGTCTTTGTTACCTAGTTTGCATCTGTCCTGCACTTATGTAGTTCAGGAGTTACTTGGAGATTTGTGCAAGTGATTCAAATCTCAGTGCAGTTGGCTAAGCCTTTGCTATACTGGTTTGGAGCTATCCATGAATGCATACCTCAGGAGGTGGACGGAGACTTCTATGGGTTTATACAGAGAATTAGAGGATCCCCTTCTCTAGTTCTCTTCCTTCCAGAATTCCCTCCATACTTTTTGGCCTACAGGGACCCCTTTTCCTGGTTTCTCTGGCTATAAAGATGGGTTTTCTTTCAGACTCTTAGCCTCCTGTACTTCCTCACCACTTTGAGACTAGGGTAGACTTTTGGGCAAACCTACAGGATTGAAAAAATAACCTCCATATGAAGGGTTGTGTCTCCAAGCTTTGACTCCATTTCTTAATCCTCAGTTCTTTTTTTTGTATTTTTCCCTAAAGGTTTTTGTTTGTTTGTTTGTTTGTTCGGTAATGAGTAGGAGAGAGCGGTTGTAGTGGTTTCGACTCTCCTGGAACACCATAAGTGTCTTTTCACATATGTATAAACAAAGAGGTCAAAGAATAATATTCCTTTATTTCATCTTCTTCTGTATAAGCAACTTGAGCTATGAATAGTTAATTTTAAACTTCTGATATTTGAACAAGAATTGAGATTTTTGGAAAGTGGGACTTTTATAATTATCAAGAACTTATAATGCTCATTTATTTATTTATAGATACCAGGATCTCCCTTGTCAGATGATTCGGAGGCTGACTTACCTCGAATGGAACACCAGCACTGAATGTCATTTTGGTTCTGAATTGGGTAGGTCTGATGTCTCATACTTAAAGCTGTGTAACCTTTCATGGGAAATATATTATGTATCTGTATATGCAATGTGAGAAAGTAAGTGAGATAGCAATCAAGTTCTAGAAAGATTTTATGCAAAATAGTTGGTGGCACATATCCCCCTGTACTTTCAGATGCTGTTCTAGCTTGAGATGACATCGTCTTGCAACAAAACTGCTGATGTCCTAAGAAGAGATATTCGTTGTTTTGATCATTTACTTCTGAACTGCCTGCATTTTCTGAGAAAGGTCTAGCAGAAGGAAAGACAAAGACTTTCAAGTATTTCAAAGGAAGATTGAACAAATGCCCCTCCCAACTGTTATCCCATCACCTTTCAAGTCCACTGATGCTATTTCAAGATATACTCAATGAAAGAATAATGATTTGGTTCTTGTTACATGTGTGTATATTTACTACTAATAGATTGTGCATTTAAAGTTACCTAAGATTAAAAGTGAGTAAAAAGAGGAAGAGAGAAACATTATAAAAGGTCATGTAATGTATTGAACATTGTGTGTTGTCTGTATAAATGTGTACATTTATTTAGGAGTGTGTTTGGTGGAGGTGGATGCTAAAAACTAGGATCAGTTGAAGAAAATGAAAAAACTAGGATCAGTAAGAGAAAAATGTTTCCTTTCCCCTAACCTAACTATAAAAACACATTTAAAATTCTTGCTTGTTTATAGGCTTTAAGGAGATATGTAACTGCTATCTCTGGATAGACGTATTTCTTTGGTTTCTGTGATTATTGTAGGTGTTTGATCAGTGTATGAAAATCTGCCTCTGTGCCGATCTTCTGAGAACCACACTAATGCAAATTTCAGAAAGAAACTTTTTATTTCTAATGACTTAGTACAGCTGGCACTCGATAGCCAGTCCTCTGCATCATAAGATTCTGGTGCTAATGTTCCTGTGTACAGGAATGCAATTGGAACAAGGGTGGTAAAAGATAATTTCTTAGGTATACCCCGGAGTTGGATACTGCACTTCTCAATGACAAGAGAGGTATACATACAAAATTAAGAGATGGGAAGCAGTGTTACCAACTGACTAAGACTGATTACTCTTCTCTGGGCCAATTGCTATCGAACTCCTCTGGTGAGGAGACTTTGGGAGGGAATGTCCACTGTTACAGACTTCACTCCTATCCACTGATAGTTTGAAGGTGATGTTAGACAGATTATCTATCTAATATTCCAGAGATATTAGACAGAACCCAGAGATGTTCCTGTCTTCTTGTTTCCTCAAATACTTAAGCCTTCCCAACAGCTTTTAACCAAGTTGCAAAATTATTTACCTTTACTGCATGCATCTTTTATAATGTACTAGTCCACAACTTTTAGGTGGGAGAGTTAAACCAATTTGGCTCTAGTGGTTTGGTTTCTGGGTTTCCAGTCATGCTCTGCAGTTATCATTTTAGAGAATGGTTGTTAAGGAGATTAGAATTTTTTTTTTTTTTTGCATTAACCAATTAATAATTTTTTTTTTTCCAAAAAGGCATTGACTAGAACTTAGACCGAGCCTTTAACTTGCACTTTTCTCTATTACTTACTCTGTGGAGCTTAATATTGGAATTCTGACCATAGATACTTGGGCCTCAAAAGAGTAGGACATTCAGGAGGAAGCAAAATAAGGGGCTGCAATGTAGAAGGTGGTTCAATTCAAATTTGATCTTGATTTTGAAGCTCTGTCTTTAACCTCTGAGCAGATGTTGGACTAGATTGATATGGCTAATGTGCTGAACAAAATTAGTGTATAGACATTAATAGGCTTCACATTAAAATATTATTTTATTTTTACTTTGAAAAATGTTGCCAATGGACACTACAACATAGAAAACAGACAATACTTAGAAATCAAATGGCTGCCCAGGTACTTCAATGTTATTTTTATTTAAAGATCAGTGTGAAAATATCACCTTAATGTCTGAGGGTCTAGGATGGGTTACCTTCTCATTTCTATATTTGCTTTTGGTATCTTTTAAAACATTTTGTGAATTTTAGATTAAGATACTAAAAATTGTTCATTATAAGTCCAAGTTGAGACTTGAGGGTCACATCTGGTTAGAACCTCAGCAGAACTACTTGAAAAAAGATTTTGCAAATTGAGGCTATAGGTACTGAACTAAAATAATCTTTTTTTTTTCAATTTAAGGTAGCTAAGTCTCTCCTTACAAGGTTATGATTAAGCCACATACTAACAATAAATATGTGTATGTAATACTGGTAGGGGGAAGTGGGCTTGCTGTGTGTATGTATGTTTTAAAATTAATAAATATTATATGATATTGAGCTCCATAGATGGTTTTTATTTGCATTTGTTTGATTATGAGACTATAAACAATATATATAACACAGTATGGTATTTAACAAATGTTTGAAATAATCTGTTAATTCTTTTTTGGAAACTTTAGCTATAGAGATGGCAAGTTAATTTTCTTGTACAGTCAGTGATACAAGCAGCCTGGTCATAAAGTAACATGTCTTGTAAAGACTACCTGGTAAACGCTGTGACAGACTCAGGCCTAAAACCTGGTTCTCCTGATTGAGAATCTCTTTTTTGGTTAGAATAGCTGACTCTCTGTTGAAATGGTGGCATGGAAGATGTGTTTTCTTGTGTGATTCTCTCCTTATTGGCTTCTTTATCTTAGTTGTGCTACTATATAAGGCTGGATCTGTGAATAGACATTAAATATCATTTGAAAAGCAGTTTTTAGCTTGACTATTGGAGATTTTCCTCTGTAAATGTGTTTTCTACATGCTGGATGGAAACAAAGACAAATACCAGATTCTGATAATATAGTTTAGTTCAAGATATATTGAGATCAAAAATAATTTTTTTTTTACCGGGAAATGCAGCCTAACCAGAAGACTATAGTTTTAATTACACTTTTCTTCTTAAGTAAGGTGGTCAGGTCCCTTTTCTTCTGTTTGGTCTTGGAAGGAAATAAGTGAATGAGAGATAAGCACTTCCCCCTCCGTGGAGAGAGGGATGAAGCATATGAATTTAGGGGTGCTACAGTTGGCCTTATATCCTTTGGCTCTGTCAAGGATAGCCCAGTGCTACCAAGCTGTCATCCAGTAGGTGGCAGTAAAGTCACATTCACTGTAACCCATATCCTTCCCAAAGGGAAAAATGCTAAAATCCTGTGATGAATTTTACCTGAGAGGTATCGCCTGTTCCCTTTGTCCATGCAATACATGGCCTGCTTTTTCATTTTTAAGGGCCCAGTGTTAAAGGAGTGCTTAATCTATTAGAATCACAGAGGTGGCAAAGAAGAGCTGGTACCTCAAACTGTAGCTGGTCCATCAGATGGTACCACCAGTGGAGATGTGCACCCTAATGAACATTGCTAGTTAAATACTCTGATAGTCTAGTCTCAAAGTAGCGTATGAAGCGTAGTGGGAACAGAAGAGACCAAATGCATATGGCCTCCGTCTTGTATCAGGGCTCCCCTAATGTCAGCAGGTAGCTGGTGACTCAGGTCAGCAAAGCAAACCAGGTTGGAGGAGGACTAGGCTGGTGGGAGGATGAGGATAATGGGGAGGAGCTATGGACTTTGCTGAGAGTCCTGAATAATAAAGAAGTCGGAGAATTATCAAAGTAAATTTGCCTCACAACGATGAAATGTGGGCAAAATCAGGGCAGTAGAAAGGCCAATCAGGCCACTTCCCAAGTGCCAGTCCTAAAAGGGCTCTGAGGATCTTTGGAATTAACTGGAAATATGTTTATCAAGTGTGATTTCTGTATAAGCCTAAAAAGTGAGTTGATGCTCATGATGACTGGAAATTTGAAAATTAGTCCACACTGGCCCTGGCTTTCTTGATTATATAGAAATGCAGCGTAGGGAGTTTGCATGGTGCAGCCCACACGTTTCTGGCCTTGATGTCAGTCAGCTAGTACGTGTGTCAAGTTAGCAGTCAGTCCACTGAAATTCTGAATTTGAAAAAGTGCAGGGCCTGTTGTTCATGTCAGTTAGGGAAAATAATCACTTTTGTGCCTAAAATTAAGCGTTTACTATAACTCTTAACGCGTTGATTTGAGGAAAAAAAATCACCAAAGAGAACTGAAAAAGAGATTACAGAAAAGAAGAAATACTTTGCCAATATGGAAACAGAAGAAATTTAAAATACATTTCGAATACAAATTTATTTCTGTATGAAATCTTCTGTTATCTTGGATGAGGGTGAGCATCTAACTCTCCAGGTGAAGGAAAATCGTGAAAGGTATTTCCAAAGATGTTAAAATGTCCATTGTGTGCAGAACATGTAAGAAATGCCTTGTTTAGAATATAAGCCAAGATGTATATAAATTTTGTCCTCAGAAATTCCATTTCTTCTTCCTGTTGAACACTATTTGAAGAATAACAGTTTAGAAAGGCATCTCAGATAGTTAGCCTTCCCAAAAGACCTATGTGTCTTGGCCTGGCCTTGGAGAAGGGACTTTACAAAAAGGATTAGACTCAGTTTTTGTTTTGTTTTGTTTTTTAAAAAAGGATGATAGATTCTAATAATAAAGCCTGAAAAAATTACAAAATTCAATAACCAATTAAATTGAAGGATTCTCTATCTCTGGTTATCATTCTGATCTATCTTCCAACAAAGTACTAAAAGAGAAATTTTATCTGCAGTAAAACAGAGAAAAAATCATGTTAGACTTTCTGAAAGAAGGTTGAACACATGCTCCAGTGGCCAGTAATTGTTTTACTTGAGAGGGATATGTGTACCTTACCTTTCTCACCTCAATAAAAGTTCTTTTTTTCTGGAGAAGATTTAAAAATCCTGAGACTTCCCCTGATATGTGGGAACTGATTTTAAAGCAAATAGGGTTAAATATCAGGTGGTTTAAAAGTTCATTTATTTAACCAATATTTTTTGGGTCCCTACTATATACAGGCATGATTTTAAGTCCTGGAGATAAAGGAGTGAACACAGTAAACACAATTCTCTGCCTTTAAGGAACTTAGTGTCTTATATGAAATACAAATAATAAAGGTAACTAAGAATACATGTGGAATGATTGAATGTGATTCATGCTAGGGACAAAAATAAAGGTGGGAATAGAGAGGAAGTGGGTCTGTGCCTGAACATTTGGATAAGGTGGTCAGGGACCTGAGAGGTGGCATTTTATGAATGTGCTGAAAGAAGTAAGGGATGGACCCATGTGGATATTGTGGACATCTGGTGCAAGGGCATTGTAGACAGAGGGACAGCAGGGGCACCAGCCCTGAGGAGCCAGTGTGCTTAGTTTGAGGAACAGTGAGGGCAGTGTGTTTGGAGTAGAGAGAGAAAGGAAGAGAGGAGTGTGAGGCGGGGTCAGAGAGGAAGAGGCTGGGAATGGGGAGTAGGGAGGCCAGGTCATGCAGCCCCTATAAGGACCAGTACATCTGTGTCAAGATGTTTCAGATGTAATAGTTTATTTGCTACGGTCCCTTATAAACAAATCATTAAACTGCTACTGTTCAATTCATGCTTATCATAAATTTCTAATGTTGAAATTGTGAGAGATATTTTCTGTTTGGAATGTATGTTTATCTCGTTTTGTGTGTGTGTGTGTGTGTTTTTTTTTTTTTTTTGGCTAGCCACCTGTATGAAGTATACAGTTATATTTAAGGCTGTTTAAAAATTTTGGTTTAAATTTGCACTAGTTGGAAAATACAAATACTTACTGATACATACCAAAAAATATTCAGTCTGCTTACTGTTGTAAGGTGATATTTCAATGAACTACAACTTTCCCCCCAGATTTTTGAGATATAAGTGGCATATAACATGTGTAAGTTAAAGGTTTACAATGTATTGATTTGATACATTTATAAATTGCAAAATGATTACCCCATAGTGTTAACTAACTCCTCTGTGTCGCTTTCAGCAATGTCTTTTACTTTCATTTTGAAATAATTTCAAACTACAGAAGAGTTGCAAGAATTGTACAAAGAATTGTACTCCCATGTATCCTTCATTGAAATTCATCAGTTGTAAAAACATGTTGCTGTGTTTACTTTATTACTCTCCCTCCTTTCCATCCTTCCTTCTCTCTCTTTCTCTCACACACACTTTTTCCATAATTTGAGATTTGGTTGCAGAAATCATACTACTTTACCCTAAAATACTTCAGAGTTTTATTATAAGGATGGTCTCTTACCTAATTATGAAATTCACAAAATTTTACACTGATAAAATACTATCACCTAAAACATGGTCCACATTAAAAATTTACCAGTCATCCCAATAATATTCTTCGTGGCAATCTCTTCTTTTCCTTCCCACCTCAGGGATTATATGTTACGTCTAGCTATCATGTCTCTTTAATCTTCTTTAAACTTTGTCTACCACGACATTTACATTTTTGAGGATTACAGGGCTGAAACCCTCAAAATTACTCAGTTGTCTTGTAAATGTTCCTCAGTTTGGGTTTGTCTGATGATTAGATTTAGGTTATGCCTGAATCTGATTAGGATAATTAGAATTTGAGACTTGCATAGGCTATTTCTGCCGCAAAGCAAAAGATAAATTTAAGTTATCACACTCTTCCAAAAACTCCCATTGGTTCAAAAACAGCTAATTCCACCTATATGCTAAGAGGAACTCAGTTGATAAACTCACTCACTTTGAGGCATTAGTGACTGAAGACTATACCCAAGTATATAAACTTTCTAGGCATCACTATACTATTTTAAGAGAAAATTTTATTAACCATAAGAATGTAATTTTTTTAGAAAAGTTACAGAAGCATATGCTTTTACTTGCAGGTGTGGGCTGCATTTTTTATACAGGTAATTCTATACATGTTCAAGGGTAAGGAATGATGCAGTTTTATCCAGAATTATTTTGAAAAAGGCCCTCACTATGAAACACTACAGGACTAGCTCGCTTTCAATAATAGATGCAATGACTAACTCATTGAAACTGTTAATCTGTCTTCAGTTTCTCTTAGTTTTTCTGAGGTTTAACATCATGGAGCAAGGCCTTTAGGGACTAGATTTCAGGTCAGTTAAGTTTTGGATTGCAAAAATTTTAATGTTTGGAGAGAGAAAGTCCAGTCAAAGCCAGGTTGGTTTGGAGAAGTTGGAGGCCTTGTGAGCGGTGAGCGGAGTACCCAAGTGAGTGGTGAGCCACGGTGAGCGCACCATGATAGAGGACGGGCCCTGAAAGGGAGGAGAGAGTCGCATACAAACCTTTTTCTGTCTTCAAGTTTGCCCAAAGTTGGCCCTTTCTGCTTTTGCCCCACTAACCAAAAAGAGAGTCAAAAAGAGGGCAAGTTTATTACAAAATATAGTTTCTTAATGAGGCTTCCAAATATAGGTTTTATTTACACTTGCCAGTTTGAAGCAAATATCTGTTCTTATACAAAAATTTGCTATCAAGTGAGTAAAGGAAATAGTTTTTTCTTTTTTTCTTTTTATCTTTTAATACAGTTAGCATGCACAGCAATCTCTCTCCATTTCCCAGGCAACATTCCCAGCATTTTCACATCTTCCTTCCCTCCCTCCCTCCCTCCCTCCCTCCCTTTGTTTTCTTTTTTTTTTAAATTCTATAATGTATCCAAATAGCCGAGTCTTAGTAACTGAAGAAAAAAATTAACTGGTTAGGTGGAAGCTCTCGGGGTTTAGGCAGCTGGCTCTGCAGAGGTTCAGGTAGGCGGCTCAAGCTTTCTTTCTTCTCTCCCTCTTTCTTTCTCTCTCTCTCTCTCTCTCTGTCTCTCTCTCTCTCTGTCTCTCTCTCTCTCTTTTGTACATAGTTCTTGGGAGGAACAGATGTAAGACACTGACCAAATATGCAAAACCAAAATTCCTATGTTACAGGCAAGATGCGCGGCACAAACAGAGCAGTCTTTTACAGAATGGCTACAGAAACAACCATCAGTGCAATCTGGGGGACATGTTATTTATATTGCACTCTCGGAATACAAGGTTCCTATAGTTGTATGAACTTATGTCTGTGGAATTCTAGAGTTATGAGAACATCCATGTAAACTTAATCAGACTTTTGAGCCTAGACCCATGGTAAAAGTTTTAGGGGAAGTGCATCATTTAAGTTAGTATCTATATGATGAAACAGTGAGATACTTATCAAGCTAATTTGCACTGGTTGTTTAAAAAGTTAACATTAAAGTACATTTATTTTTTACAGATAAAACATTTTTTTTGAGAGGGAATAGGTAATTTAGTTTATGATAGCCTTAAAGTATTATCTATAGTCAGACTCCTCATAACTTTGTTTTGTTTTCATCTTTATAATTTCTTGTTGTTGGAAAACTGAGTGGATCTTGAACATTATCTCAAGAAAAAAATTTTTGCAACTATGTTTGGGGATGGCCGTTAACTGGACTCACTGTGGTGATCATTTTGCAGTACATACAAATATTGAATCATTAAGTTGTACACCTGAAACTAATATAATGTTATGTCAATTATATCTCAATTAATACATAATAGTCAATGAATAAATAACCACTATATACATCCCTGTCAGAGATTAAAATAAAGCTTTCAGTTTTCTATAATCTTTTTTAAAGTTCACTTTGTAAATACACCTTGCTCTGTAAGGTTTCCAGTGAGTACAAAAGGGTGTCGTTAATGTCTTCATTTCGTTTAAAACAATCTCAATTTTTTAAAATGTTTTTTACCCTAATTTAAAAGAGTGATTCTTCTGTCATTTCAGAATGGATAGGAATTATTGGAATTATCCAAATTAGGATTTTAAATGCATAGATATCCTGTGATCATAGAAAGTTGGAAATAAGAATAATGTTACTGCTCTTATTTTGTAAACATGAATAAACTATAAACCAATATCTTCACTGTTGACAAGGAGAATGATATCTAGTCAGTGGGGTTTAAGATACTTAATCTTTAAATCCAATAGTTTTAATTTGGAAAAAGAAAACAAAAATCTCATAGTCTTTTCTGAGACATTGGCTTCTTTTGCTTCATCATGTTTGGGGCTTATCTCTTCTTTCTGCTTTCCTCAGATGAGCTTCCTGTCCAGAATCTTCTTCTGGCAAAATAGTTATAATGAGGAGTAAGGCGACTTTGTGGCCAAAAAAATGGATAGAACTGAACACGGTGGTTGCACTTCGGAGGGAGGAAAGCTCTGTTTGGAAACCTAATGTGGACTCCGGGCCTTCGTGGTAGAAAAAAATGGAAAGGACACTTTGGTGTTCTTGTGATAGATTGGATCCTTGTCATTGGGTTCCTTGTGATGGGCTGGATCCTTGTCACAGGGCTTCTTGTGACAGGTGGAGGGGTGAGTGTAAAGATCTGGCAGTCCGTGGGGTCTACATTATCTTGCGAGCTTCTGGGAGGGGTGACTGCTTCTTCTTGTCCTGTGAGGAGAAAAATGGCAGTCGGGAAGCAGGCCTAATAACAAAAGCAGAAGGGAGAAGCTTTAGGTGGTAGTAGAGAAGAAAGATTAGAAGAGAGAAATAGAGAAGTCTCAAAGCATATTTGGAAGAACTCAGTGAAATGAAACGGACACACCTTATGACCCCACAATTGCACTCTGGGGAATTTTCCCAAGAGAAATGAGTGCATATGTTGACAAAAGGCTAGTTCAAGAATGTTTATAGCAGCCTTATTCATATTAGCCTACACTTGGAAACAGTGCAAATATCCATCAATAGGAGAACCGAGAAACTGTGTATATTCATATGACAATACTACTTAGGAAGGAAAAGGAAGGATTACTAACACAACAACATGGATGCAGCCCAGAGGTGTCATGTTGAGCAAAAGATTCCATTTGTATAAAGTTCAAAAACAAGCTAAACTAATCTATGGTTAAAAAAAGTTAAAGATAGCTTAGAGTTAGGGTGGGTGTTATTTAATGGAAAAAGTAACAGGAAACTCTCCAGATCTTGATCTGAGTGGTTGTTAACATAGATATGGATGTACACACACACACACACATATATATATATATATATGCCTACATAACACACATACACATATACATTTATACTTATATATGTACACACACATTTATACACATATATTTGTATAAATATGTATACACATATGTATATGTAAAGTGTCTAATGTGTACCTTTAAGATTTGTGCATTTGTATAAATCGTAACTAAATTAGTGGAAAAAAAGAACTTAATGTTAAGAAAATAAAAAGAACTGCTCCCAAAGGCCATTAATCCAGAAGGTCTGCTTCACTTGCCCCAGCAGTGAAATCATTTCCCAAACAAGAAGGAAGAGGGCTTCTATATGTAGCAGGGGAACACGGACTAAGGACCAGGATGAAATTAGTTTCTGAGAAGAAATTTGGATCAAGCTCAAGTGCCAAGTTCTTCCCTCTAGCTGTATCATCTAATCTAGTTAGCTATGAAAAAGTAAACTTTTCTTTAGAGTATTATTTCTTTATTTCCTTAGAGACTTACCAACATAGGCCTGAAAGGGGCTGCTGAGTGTGGAGGATGGGAAAAATGAAACCCCTACAGGAAGTTGAGAGTACTGAAGCACTTAGACAGAGCTAGATTCCCCTAATCATTAGAACAGCTGAATTCAGGTTTCTTGGTTATATTGTATATACATATTGCCTGCCTGTGTTCATAGCCCCTTCTAGAGATTCTGTTTCACTCACAACCCTTGGAAAAGTCAGTCCTACACACTTTTGGCTATGGCTGATTGGATTGCTGATAGACACTCAACTCATTCATTAACTGGCCAGTGACCAATCAGATTCTCACTTGAGAGTTTCAACAGAGACACATAGTTAGTGTGGAATGTTAGTGGGAAGTGTAGGGCAGGGGCTGGAGAGTTAGGTTTTGGCCAGTTGAATGTTGATTAAGCAGAGAAGCCAGTCTTTCCATAGAAACCATAAAATGGGGCAGGTCTCTTAAACAGGGAAGGTAGCTGTTAGCACAACGACCATGTAACAGAGTGATGGTGAGAGTAGCTGTGGTTCTTGACTTTCCAGGCTGGTCCCTCTGAGGGCCAGTGGTACTTAAGGTTCTTAGAGATACCTTATAATAATCACTCCAGCTCTACTTGTTTTCAAAGCTAGCTTGAATGGATGTCTGTTCCTTGAACAAAATAGTGACCCTTTCTCCCATACCCATCCAGGCTACTGAATATTGAAATTCTATGGTGAAACTAGCTTAAGACATTTCCAACTACAGAAGATGATTAAATCCCACGTTACTCATTCTTTCCTCTTACGCATTTATATTAGTTCTGAACCTTTGTAACATGAAAACGTTCTGCTGAGAATCCAGTTGCTAGGGGATAAGCTAGCCTTACTCTTAATCTCCATCTTGACATTTTGCCATCAAATCAGGCTTAGCTAGGCCTTGAGCTCTGCTACACAGTAAGCTGCACTCCAGCTGTTACAAACAAACCAATCCTTGTGCTCATCTCATTTATTAAAACCTGAGGCTACTCTCCAGATCCTCCAACTGACTCTGAGATGTCTAATAGTGTTCAGTATTCTCTTCTGGGAATTTCCAAGGCTCAGAATCAAGATTCAAGCTTGTCCTGATAACCAATATAAGAATGTGAGCAGGACCATATAAAGTCACATTCTTCCATCTGACTAGACACATGATGACTATTTTAGATAACCGGTTAGCTAGCGCAAGTGTTCTAAAATGCGGGAGCCATTGGGATTGATTTGGGAAACTGTCACAGGCTTCTTACAAGATTAAGGCCCCACATCTTAATGGGTAGGTCTCCACTTTTGGCTGAGTTAACACTGCTCACGAATCTTTTGTTTATTCTTGTTCTGCTCCATTCCCACTGTCTTCCAAACCTTTGATACTTTCCTCAAAGCCTCTTCAAAATCCTGATTCTTCATTCATTTGAAGAATTCTCTTCAAAATTCTCTCTACCTTTCTAAGTAGATTACTTAGTTTCATATTTCAGAGAGAAAACTGGTGATCTGCCATGAATTATTTGGTTCCTACTTCTCTCACTGCAAAGGGAGGTCTGTGCACTTTTGACTCTGTTTTTCCCTCCATCTATTTAATCCATTGGAATCTGACCCTGCCTCTTCTACTCCACAGAAGCTACTTTGGCAAAAGTCATCAATGGTTATGGGCTTTTAAAAGTTGAATCCAAGTGCCTAGAACACTATTTCCTGCTCTCTTTGCCTGACTTACTTCTATGCAGATTTCACGTCTCATTTCCTTAGAGAGGCTTTAACCCTGAAGCTGTGTTAAGGCAACATGCAGTATGCTTCCATAGCATCCTGTGAGTCCACTTTCACAATACTTATCAGCCATGTGATTACTACTCAGGAGTTATAATATTTATTTGGCCATCCTATAGACCACTATTCCCTCATCCCCAGCATAGTGCCTACAGTGGAATTGAATGGATTGGGAGAAATCTCAGTTTCTATAATTGCAAAAGTTACCATGTTCCTACCTCTCAGGGATAACGTGATCATTAATAAGCAAATATTTCTCATTACATAACATCTGACATGCCACCAAAGGCACTGATTGACAAAGATGAGAGCTCTTTGGCAACCATAATCAGAACAAAATAGTTCAAATGTTTAAATGCAGATCAAAAACATTTTGAAGGGCAGAACAGCCTAGTGTTTAAAAGCACAGGCTCCAGATCCGGGCACTCTGAACTTTGCCATTAATAACTATGTGACCATTGACAGGGTCCTTGAGTTCTTTAAGTCTCCTTTTCCTTATTTGTAAAGTGGAGAAAACAATATTACCTATCTCCTTGGCTTGTTGTATTATGTGAAATAAGATACATAAAGTGCTCAAAATAAACCTGACACATGATATGCATTTAGTAGGTGTTAGCTACTGTTATGAATCTTGAATGTTATGGAAAGATTCTCTTAGCATGAGCCCCATTTTGGCCCTTCTGGTTACATTTTATACATAAAATCTGTACCCTATTGATAGGACTAAAGGGTATGGATGTTATTAGAATAGGACCTTCATGAAGACAGGGCCTATTGACTCTGTTGGTCACTGCTATGTCCCCAGCACCTAGAATAGTCCCAGGATTAGAGGGCATGGTTGATCAATGGAATGAATCATCAGGCAGATGTTGAATTTTCCTCTCTGTAGATTTTTGTGAAGTTCAGTGAGTATTTAATTCCAGTCGTAGAAAATTCACAATAGAAACTTACATTTAAAATTAGAGTGTACTAAAAAGTTAAGTCAAAATATTGCTTAGAGTTTGGAAATCAATTTTAAATGGGTTTATTATAGTCTAGACATAAAAATCATGGCATACCAACAACTAGTACTTTAAAAAAAAAAAGCGAGGATGAGAAGACCTTTTTTTTTTTTTTTAAAATAATTACCTGTAGCTGTGGTTCTTTGGGCAGACAGTCCCTGGTTTATAGTGAACTATACTGACTTTAAGAGAAGTAAGCTTCATACTTTATGTCTAAATATGCAGTTTTTCCTTTATATGGTACATGGACTATTAGAAAAATTCTTATGTGCTTTTAGAGTTGAAGCAGAAAGAGATATAACTCCTGTGATTAATTTACTTACAACTCAATTCAATTTTATTTTAATTTACTCAGTTAAGTGCCACTCAATTCATTTTGTAGACTCACAGAATGACTGGCTATCTTGATCAAATTTTTAATTTTACAGGTAAAAAATTGGGAACCCAGGAAGTGTCACACAGGCCTCATTCGACTCTATGCTATAAGTCTGGTTGTTTCAACAGCATGCGGGTTACTGTGTTAGGTGCTGTGACAAATGCAGAGATGATAAAGATACAGGGCCTGCACTTGAGAAATGTGGATGGATACCCTGCAAGTACATGGATCCGTAAGATAGAGCAGAATGCGGTTAAGTGCCATGGGTGATGTACAAATTGCTGTAAGAATTCAAAGGTGTCAGAAAAAGAGAAATTGCAATTTTAAAATTATGTGTCTTAAGAAAGGCTTTGTGAATACTATAGTGACATTTAAATGTCATAATTTGAAGCAGAATTAAAATAAATGGGAGGAGGGAGCAGCCACAGCCTGCTGGAGAGAGGAGAGAGAACAGGATGAGCTAGAATACCCACACATGACCCTGTCTGACAGAGCCAGGGTATGTGTAAGTGAGCACTGAGCTGGTACCAGGGCTGCCTGGGCAGAGTGAATCTACATCTGAAGGACTTTGATTCCAGTCTGAGGGACAGTGAGGAAGGGTGAGCCAAGTTTGGAAATAAAATCTCACATTTTAATTGATATTCTTTTAGGTGCGAATAAACCTCTAATCTCATTATAACTTAATTTAGCTACATTTACAAAGTTTCCTGAACCGTGCATGGTTCACTTTCTGGAAAGAAGGTGTCAGGTAGCTAGTTCTGTTTTACAGTGCCTCTTTTAGATGTCGTTTTTAGCAGGTGATGCTTGGGAGCCTTCTCTTGGGTACTGGGGCAGAGGTTATTTGTAATCTCTATCTCCCTTTAGTCTGATCACCAGAGGTCATGCAGAGATTGGACAGGGTGAGCTCTGGTGGTCTCTCCACCAGCCTTGAGGGTGACTAGCCTCTAGCCCCCTGCAAAGCCCCCAGGAAAATGTGAAAGGAGCGAAAGGACCCAGTTTGACTCCCTGAAGCGCATCTAGTTCTGGAGCTAAGGGGAACTGCGAAAAGAACATCAGACCCAGGTCCCCCAGGACCTCCTTCCTCTCTCTTTCCCCTTGCTCCTCCTTCCCTATCCTTTTCTTAAATTTCCCTGGAGGGTTATAAACCGATTTTAAGGCCCAAGCCTTCTGGAAATTTTGTAGTGGGGAAAAGGAAAAAGAATAGGAACAGTAGAAAAATGGGATCTAATATAATCTTAAAAAAGAAAATCTATACTCACCCCAGTAGCACCAAGACACAGCTGAACAGATGTAATTAATTAACAGAGACTAAACACCCGCTGTGTGCAAATTACTGTGCTGCTGGGGATATAAAGAGGTAGACATTGTTGTAATTCCGGGTTAAAATTGTTAGCTTTAGAATAATAAATAGCATTTCTATAGTGTTTTAAGCTTTCTTGTATGATAACTCATTTGGTCCTCATGACTCTCATAATAATGATTATTCATACTGTCACTTCCCATATGAGGAGACTCATGTCAGAGAGGTTACATGTGTCTAAAGTCACAGAGCTAGAGCTGAGACTAAGACCAAAGTCTTCAGATAATACAATTCGGCCTCTTTCTCTTTAACCTTACTGGCTAATGGAAGCTGACATAAATATTTCCAATTTGTAAATATGTATAATTATGGAGACAAATTTTATCTTTTCACACAACTTATTAATTAGTGGGCCCATGGTAGAATAAAAACCAAACCCTTACCTTCTGCCACAGTTACCACCAACCAGAAGATCGATAGCCAGTAGGAGAAACAGATTCTGTGAGCCATGGCTTCTACCCTGAGTAGTCACTGCCTCGAACCCAGTGTTGCTTTAAAGGGGAGTTGGTGAGTCACCAGCAGCCTGATTCAGGTAATTTGCATTTGTATAGTGGACCTCAGTGGTCAGGGCCTGCGGTGTGAGGGTAAAAAATCAGCAAGAAAATTCCAGACAGTATTTATTAACCAGAATCTTCTTGTAATGACAGCCAAATATTCATCTGTCCTTGGAGCAGAACTGTAGACAACCACGCCCTCACTATCCTTTTAATTCCCTCAAATCTTCTCCTCTGTTACTGCCTTCTCTTTACTTGTATGTGGGGGTCTCATTCTGCAAAAGAATCTGTCCAGGAAATCCTCAACAATGCTTCCCTCTGTGGAGCTTACTTAGTTTAAAAAGCCAAGCAGGACGGGGAGGACATTTTCCAAAGCCTTCCTGATCGTGGCGGTTTGAAGAGGCTGTTTATAGGCCTCTGATCAGAGTTTATGGCTTCTTCTCTTCTCTGCTTCTGTCCAGGAGCCAAGGACAGTAGAGTCAGAAAATTATCTTTTCTCATAGCCATCAAGGTCACTGTCTAAACAAACAAGAAAACTTTGGGAGATTAATTTAGTGAGTTTCCTTCCAGGGCCCCTTCTTATGCACCAAATTGCCAATAAGATGGACATGATATATCCGTGCCCAGTTTTTGCCTGAGAGACTCTGTCAGCTGCTGGAAGAATGGGAGTGGATGGTCACAAGTAATTAAGAGCATAGACCTTGGAGTTAGAAAATACTGGCTCCAATCTTGGTTCTTTTTCTTACTAGCTGCGTGACCAGGGGTGAGTCCATGAGAGTTGCTGAAGCCACAGGTGCCTCATCTGTAAAATGGGGCTTGTAATATTTCCCTCAGAGGATTGTTGTGATGAATAAAAGAGGTAATGGACGTATATCTCCAACCACAGTGCCTGGTCTGTGTAAGGGAGTTGTGATTGTTATTAAATTATAGTGACTCCAATTGGTTATTCTCTTAGGTAGGAGGTGATACTTGCCAAATCATTCAATCATTCAAAAAACCTCCACTTTGAGAAGAATATTTTCCTGGGCATTACAGAATGAACGAGACATAACATAGGCCCTAGCTTTGAATAGCTGGCAATCTAATGAAGGAGACTATGCAAACTGAGAACCAAAATGAATAAGAACACAAACACTATAAACTAGAAAATGGTAAATTCCACAGGCTTGATGATAATCCTAAGCAAAATTCTAGAGCAGATGATAAATGGATGATTTGTCAGCAGTTTGGGAAGGAAGCAAGAGTCATCCCGAACAAGCCCATGTCCTCAGATTAAGGTACTACCCACTCACTCAGCAACTCGCTTTGACCATGTATCATGTGCCAGGCACTGATCTAGGTGCTGGGGCTAAAGGTGGGTGGGGTTCCTGCTTTCCTGGATTTAACAGGCTAACAGGGACATTAAATATTAACTAAGGAATAACAATAAAGGATTTTGAGTGTTAAGAGAGGAAGTACTGGAGGCTACAAAGCAGAGAAACATCAATAACTTTACATTAATGAGTGTGTTATACATATGCTACTTTGCCCCCTGCGTTAGAAACACATTGCCATGCTAATAAAATGAGATCCACGTAATCTCTATACTTCCTGCCCAGAGTTCCATTTTTTGGATGTATTGTAAACTATTTAACCAAACTATTTAACTATTTTAGCTGATGGACACTTGTATTATTTCTTCTGATCTTTCTTTTTCTGTATTGGATTTCTAAAGAGCCTTCAATTTAAATGTTGGTGAAAATAAATAAAAGCAAATGGCATATTTTTTCCCATTTGCATGTGTTGTCCTGAAATTTATAAAATACATAAAACTTCAAAAGGAACAAAATTTGAAAAAAATTTTGTTAAATTCTTCCTTGACAGAAAGTTTCTACTTATTTCTTTACTGTTGGTGTATAGAGTAAGTCTTGCCATGTTTTATTTACTTATATATTATACACAGAGTGAAACAGTGTTCAACAGCACATAAAATCAACAAAGCTGTTGTGAGGTTATCAGATTCGTTTGCAAAAATCTTTATTTACCTTAAAAAAGGAAATATTTCTGAAAGCTTATTTCAAATACAGTAACTTTGATCAAAATATCTTTTTGGTCATATGCTTTAAAAATCCACAAGCCATAACTTTATCATTTAGTTGAAAGCCAACCAATGGAATTTAAATTTCCATATTTCCAATGTCAAGAGAGCTGTAATGGTTTTAGGTCGCCGTTGTCATTCTACTGTGTTAAGGGGAATGGCCCATATAGCCAGTTGGTGTTAAGTGTTTTTCGAACAATAACTTTCTAGGAGGAGATGTAGGACTCAAGAGGAGCTACATTTCTTTCTCGAAGCTGGAAGATATTAAGTGATAGGGCTGAGATTCAGAATTGGGATTTTTCTGGCTCCAAAATTAATGTTCTTTCTTCTAATTCGGTATATTTACTTGGTTTTAAAAATCAGTTCATTCATTTACTCACTGATTCATTAATGAATTTATATTCTTATTTTAATTGACTCTTTTGTTTTAAACCCTTTTGGCTTAACAGTCTGTGAGGAAAGAGGCTCTTTCCTGCCAGCACCACTTAGAAATGATGGAGGGGAGAACTTTGGTTGACCAAGCCTGGAGCTGGTGGCTGGGGAAAGGATGGAGGGATTAGTTATTAGAAGAGGAGAGGTGCAGGTAACAGAGACTTGGCCACTGGGATGTCAGCCCAGGAGCTGCCCTGATTTGTATCTATTATACTTAAGGTGTCATGTGACCTTCCCACCCCAGTATGTGTCTTTCCCAGTCTCCACTGTGTCACTTACACAGAGTGCCTGTTAATAGGAACATCAAAGGCAATTCATGTTCCTTTGAAAAATAAAAAAGAACACCTTTCTTATTACTAAATACCTAGGATTACTACAAATACAGCAACATTTATAATGTTTTTTGCAGGGAGGATGTCAGGAAATAGTTGTTGGTGACTGAAGGGACATGTGGTTCTGCCACCTCTTGGCATGTGAACTTGTTCTAACCAAATGTCAACCAACCATATTCATTGGTTTTATTCGGTCCAGTGTCTGTGTCTAGGCTGCTCTGATCAAAAGTTTCAATATACTGTAGTGACATGTGTGATCACATAAGGAACAGTAGTCTAAGAAGACTTTTGAACTTTTTATGGGAAAGACTCTCATGTCCTTCTCCCAGATTTGGAGCCCAGAGAAGTAGGGTGTTTGGGACTAGAGAGTGTTGCTTTGTGAATGAGTACTTTGTTCTCATCATTCATTCAACAACTATTTATTTAACTATATGCCAGACATTATTCCAGGGGCTTGAGACACAATCATGAGAGAAATAGTTAAAAATATTTGTCCTAATGGACTAGTGGTTACCAGAGGTAAGGGGTGGAGGAGGAGAGAAGAGGTAGACAGAGTAAAGGGGGTCAAATATAGGGGGTTGGGGGAGGGTGAAGTGGGTAAAGGGGATGAAATATATGGTAGCTGAAGGAAATGGGACTCTGGGTGGTAATCACACAATAGAATATATAGATGTCAAATTATAATGTACACCTGAAAATTATATAATTGTATTAACCAATGTTATCCCAATAAACTTAATAAAAAAATTTGTCCTAATGGAGTTATCGTTTTAGTGATATGGAGACAGCAAGTAAACAATAAATATAACAAAGAATTAAAGTATATAATATGTTAGACTGTTAGAATATTCTGTAATATGTGCTATAGAAAAGTAAAAGATAAATCAGAGTCAAAAGTGTTGGCGGGTGTTACAGTTTTAAGTAGAAGATAATATTTGAACAAAGACTTGAGGGAGCTGGGGAAATTATCCATGTGGATGTATGGGGGAAGAGTGTTTTGAGCAGAGTGTACAGCCAGTGCAAAGGTCCTGAGACAGGCTTGGCACGTACCATACAACAGCAAAGAGGTTGTTGTAACTGAGCAGAGTGAGTCAGGAGGGACAGGAACAGGATATGAGGTCAAGAAGTAATGGATCATTACTGTGAGTGAGATGGGAAGCCATTGGAGGATTTTGCAGAGGCATGACATGGTCTAACATTTTAAAAGACAACTCTAGCCACTGCGTGGGGAGAGTGGATTATTGGAGGGCAAGGGTGAAAGCAGGCAGTCCAGTATTAATAGACTGTGGCAGTAGTATGAGGGGGCATGATGGTGATGCAGATTGGGGTGGTTGCAGTGGAGGAGGTGTGGGAAATTGGAAGATTCTGGGCATAATGTGAAGGTAGAATTGACAGGATTTCCTGGCAAATTGGAAGTAGGAAGTGGGAGATATAGGGAAGCCACGGATAATGACAAGGTTTGGTCTGAGGATTTGATGGCTGTGGTTGGGCATGATCAGGTGGGGAGATTGAGGTCGAATTTTTTAAATGTTACTATAATATTGTTTTTTTCATCAATAAAAATTGGAAGAGTAAAAATACATCGGCACTTTTAGTGAATAAATACTAATAAACTTTGCAACTTAAGACAAGTTATCAGTCTGCAGAGCGGTACTGTGAAGTTGTAGGACTAGAGAGTGAGATTATCACATTTGGGCAATAAGGAGGATCTGGCATGCAGGCTGACTGGCAGTATTCCAGGAGATTCTTCCGTCCAGAGCAGCTTTGCTCAGAGTGGAGAGAAAGGCCAGGTGAACAGGTGAGTGAGGCGTAGTTTCTCTTGACCCATGTGGGCTCTGGGTTCTCTGGCTTGCCTTGTCTTACCCTGGGTGAGCCTCTACACTGAAATTGTGCTTTGTAGTTGTCCTCTATTTCTGGATTTTGAGACCTGTGCTGGCAAGAACTGAGTCTTTAAAAAATTTTTTAAAAATTTTAAATTGTGATAAAATAGGCAACATAAACATTACCTTTCTCTATGGCCATGCCACCCTGACCATGCTCGATCTCCAAATCTGAATTTGGAGGCTAAGCAGGATCAGGCCTGGTTAGTACTTGGATGGGAGACCACCTAGGAATACCAGATGGTGTAGGCATAAAAAAAAATTACCTTTTTAACCATTTTTAAGCGTACGGAAGAACTGAGTCTTAATTACAGCATGGCCTCAGCACTCAGTAAAATAGTCTAGAATACATGGATAAAGGAATATCTAGGGAGGGGGAAGGAGAAGCGTCTCTATCTGTGCATGTTGATATCATGCGCCTCATTGTCTGGCAAGTCCCTGTTAGGAGAGGACATGAGGGCGGGAAGATAGTTCTACCCAGGGTTTCTAGCTCTGTACCACACCCTGATTTTTGGATCTGAGATCAGGGCAGTTCTCTATCTCCTTTCTTTCTCCTCCCACTTGCATCCTGTGATGGTTACTTTTATGTGTCAACTTGGCTGGGACATGGTGCCCAGATATTGGGTCAAATATTCTGGATGTTTCTGTGAGGATGCTTTTGGATGAGGTTAACATTTAAATTGGTGAACTGAGTAAAGCAGATTGCTCCTGTATAATGTGTGTGGACCTCATCTAATCAGTTGAAGGCCCGAATAGAACAAAAGATTGACCTCTGAGCAAGAGCAGGGAGTGCTGCAGCTGACGGCCTTCAGACTTGAACTGCAATGTCGGCTCTTCCCTTGGTCTCCAGATTAGCAGGCCTTTTGGACACTGTAGATTTTGGACTTGCCAGCCTCCATAATTACACAAGCAAATTCCTTAAAATAAATTTTCCCCTATATATAGACACATCCTATGGGTTCTGTTTCTCCAGAGAACCTCAATGAATATTCTCTCTCTCACTTTCACATATATACATGCTGCTCTGAAGATTTAGGGGACAAGCATCTATGAAGAAATTTATTAAATCCAATGCTTGTAAATAAGAACCTGGGTGTTTGTGGGTAATTCGGAGCATAGCCCAGTGCTCCTTCACCAGAGATGTGTGGGATGACTTTAGAGATTTCCGGGTTGTGAGGGTCGAACTGCCCCTGACACATATACTTCAAAAAGATGCCCATGAGGACAGAAGCCCCGCCCAGTCTCAGGACAGCCTGTTTTTTAACTGGAGGCCGAATGCCTATATTTTGGGGAGAATCTCATGGTGACCTCCCTGCTTCACTCCCTTTCTCAGTCTCTCTTGCCCTCCTTCTGAGTGGCTTAAAAATGTGTTTAAAATTTCAGGGAGCTCAAACTCTGAAGATACTAGGTACGGATACAAGGAAAATGTTCTTTCGGTAAGTAATTTATTTTAGATGCTCAAATTGAGATGATATAAATCATCTTTTTGTATTAATTGAAATGGAAGCACGAAGCCTGAGAAAACAAAAAAAAGCTCATGACAAGCAATGTTTGGAAAGGCTGGACTGCTCTAGCTGTCCTTCTGCAGCTTTGAGGCTGCTCTGCAGACCGCCTTTCACATCCTCAAGTCCCCACCAGGATGTCTGCCTGAGAAGTGGATCAGCTGTACCTCGCTTGCCTCCGTGGGATAAAGGCCCCATTTGGCTGGCAGGCCTTGGAGAAGCAAAGGCCAGCAACAGTTATGTCCAGCAAGGCTGGTCTCCTGCTGCAGAAACTGCCTATCTGGGAGAGGCATTCCCCTCACATGGCTGGCCACGGTGAGTAATATGAGAAGCTGCCATTAGGGCCTTTGTGAGTCAGGATTATGTGTCAGGTAGCATGGGGAGCAGTGGGTACCAGGTCTGGCCCCTGAGTCAGGCTGAGGAAGTAGCGGCTGATGTTGTGAGGCTTATCTCCCAGGGCCTGAGGGGGGCTCAGGGTTTTTTGTTGGAAGGAAGGGGCAGATGCTCTTTCAGGGAATCTAAAGGTTCTGTGGTTGGTGCTGATTTGGAGATGCTGCAATGTGGTGGCCTGGATGACTCCCCTGCAAGGCTTACTGGGGCATCTTTTCTGGGATTTCCTCTACGAGAGATTTCAGACACCTTAGATACATCTCCAACTCTCTCATTTTGGGTCAGGAGACTGAGGCCTGAAACGATTCCCAAAGTCATAGCAGTGATTTAACAACAGAATGGCGATAATGTCTTGGTCAGGGTTAGAGTGATGCCCACTACATGAGAGCCTTCACTTATCAGTGTTTGAAATAGTAATAAAACAGTGGGACAAATCGCTGTTCTAGTTCCTGTCCTGCCACCAATTAACTTTGGGACCTTGGACTGGTCAGCCTCATTGCTCCTCAATTTCCTGATCTATATACCATTTACTGTATTCTAAGCATCATATAATTATTGTATATCCACTAGGCCATTTTTTAAATTAAGTTTATTGGGGTAACATTGGTTAACACAATTATATAACTTTCAGGTATACATTATAACTTGACATTTGTATATTCTATTGTGTTTGCCACCCAAAGTCCAGTTTCCTTCAGCTACCATATATTTGATCTCCTTCACCCACTTCACCCTCCCCCCACCCTCCTATATTTGATCCCCTTTTACCTTCTATCTCCCTCCTTCTCCCCCACCTCCTACCTTCTGGTACCCACCAGTCTATAATTCATGTCCATAAGTCTCTGTTTGTTCGTCCTGTTCATTTGTTGCTTTTAGGTTTATATCCCACATATAAGTGATATCATGTGATTTTCAACTTTGTGTGTCTGGCTTATTTTGTTTAGTATGATTATTTCAAGGTCTATTCATTCATGTTGTTGCAAATGGCAGTATTTCATCTCTTCTTATGGCTGAGTAA
>NW_006432943.1:9069631-9106992 GCF_000325575.1 Pteropus alecto
TACCATTACAAATATGTAAAGGATAGTTATATATATATATATATAGTCGTTTATTTTCTTCTGCGTGTGCCTTACCTCCATTCTTCTTTGCGAATTCAGATCTTTGAATCCTTCCCTTTTCAGTCATTGTTATCTCAATTTGTCCCTATGTATGCTGAACGTTCATTACTATCTTGTTATAGCAATTCTCTTCTTATTATTTAAGTTTATAACGCCTTGTTCTTATAAGGGTTACACTCCTCTGCTTCTATTTGCCTGATAGTCACTTTACTACTATTTATGTATTTTTTCATCATTTTGTTTTAGGTGAACTGACCCCTTTCAGTATTTCCTGTAGTGCAGGCCTCAAAGTGGAGAATTCTCTCAATTTTTGTATGTGTGGAAAGGTTTTAATTTCTCTTTCATATCTAAAGGAAAGCTTAGCTGGATACCTTATTCTAGGCTAATAGTTTAAATATTTGATTCCATTCCTTTCTGGGTTGTAAGGTTTGCGCCGAGAAGTCCGATGATAATCTAATGGGTTTTCCTTTATAAGTTACCGTTTTCTTCTCCCTGGCTACCCTGAGAATTCTGTCTTTGTCGTTGATTTTTGATAACTTTAATACAATGTGTCTTGATGAAGGCCTTTTTGGGTTGAGATAATTGGATATTCTATTGACTTCTTGAATTCCAAGCTCCAGCTCATTCCTTAGATTTGGGAAATTCTTGTCCACTATTTGTCTGAAAGTGCTTTCTACTCCCTGCTCCTTTTCCTCGCCTTCAATAATACTCATTATTCTTATGTTTCCTTTCCTGATATCACCTAGTTCTTGAATTTCTCTTTCATTATTTTTCATTCTTCGGTTTTCTCTTCTGATTTATTTCTAGATTTCTGTCTTCGATATCGCTGATCCTTTCCTCCATTTGGTCGGCTCTGTTTCCCAAGCTTGCTATTTCATTTTTCAACTCTTGCAGTGTGTTTTTTATCTCCGAAAGTTCTGTTTGGTTCTTTTTGAGGGTTTCAACTTCCTTGCTCGGCATATCTCACTGTTTTTTCAATTCCTGAAATTGTTAATATGACTCATTTTGGAACTCACTGAGTTTTTTCAGAAGAACCATCTCGAATTCTATGTCATTTAAGTCACATATTTCTATGTCAGTAAGCTTATTTTCTGAAGATTTTTCTCTTTCTTCCTGAGAGACTTTGTCACTTTGGTTGTTCATGGTGTTTAATGGACTATTTCTCCGCCTGAGCATTAATGGAAGTACATTCTGCTTGTTTTCCAGAAAGGTTTATTATATAAAGGTCTCTCTTTACCCTGCTGCAAAGAAGGTGCTTTTCTTTTGGTTTCCAGTAGGTGGCATCTAAGCCTCTTGGATCCCTGCTTTATATAAAGCTTTAAAAATGCCTTTTTATTTTCTGATAGATATTTAATCACGCTCGCTCCCCTCAGTTTCAGTCTCTGTCAGTGTCAGTGATGGTCTTGGCTCAGATTCCCCTGGAGCTCTGCGGTGCAGTTTCATTGGGTATGGGAGGAAGGGCCCTCTGGGTTAAGATTTGGGCCCTGCGCTCAGCCTCAGTTTTGCAACTGGGTTGGTAAAAAATCAACTATTGTTCCTCTGTGGTCCTGTCCTGCTTCTCTGCTTTCTTCCCTGATGACTGGTCCCTGTTGCTGTATGCGTGGAACTCACAGCACTCCCAGGCAGGGCTGTTCAGGGAAGTTGCCGCTCCTTCTCCCCTCTCCCTCCTCCTGTAGGGAGCTCTGGAGGCTGGGATAGGCCGCTTCTTTATTTCTCCCAGTCCACCACTTGACACTCGGGGTTCTGACCTGTAGTAGCTCTTATGCACGGATCCCACGCTCAGACATGCTGGTGTGCAGTTCAGGTGCTTTGTGTTGAGTTTAGATGTTTGGCTTATTGTTGTTTCAAGGGGGGAGATCTGAGGACATCTCTCGCTCTGCCATGTTTTTCTCCCTCCACTAGGCCATTTAATCCTCATTTAATCCAATGAAATAGGCACTATTGTCGCGCCTGTTTTAAAGATAAGAAAACAGGCACAGGGAGGTTAAGTCATGTGGCTAATAAGTGGCAGAGCCAAGATATGAACCCAGGCAGCTGGGCTGTAGAATTCTTGCTCTTAAACACTGTCCTGGGTCTGTCAACTTACTGCTGTAAAAGCTCTGTGAAAGTAACTTTAAAATTCATCCTTGTAGTGTAGGACAAAAGACTTGGTTTGTTAAAAAATTTTTTTTCAAGGCAAAATAAACAAAAAGAGGTAGAAGGGGAACCTACAGATTCAAAGAGATTCAAGAAACATACCAACCAATTACAATGTTTGACTTTATGTGTTAACGATAAATGACTTTGTCAAAAAAAATTAGAGTCCTTACTTTTTAGAGATAGTTGCTAACATATTTACAGATTATATGATGTCTGGGATTTGCTTCAAAATATTAAGAGATGGGAGTATAGATGGAACAAGATTGTCCATGTCTAATAATTGTTGAAGCTAGGTGATGGGTCCATTCCAGTTTATACTCTCCACCTTTGTTTGGAATATTCCATTATAAAAAGCTTCAAAATAAATTTTTGTTTTATTCTCATATAAATGTCAAAAGCATCATGGACTTACTTCACGGAGCTAGTGGGAAGAACAACAGTCCATACGAAGAGAGTAGGTAGGATACTACTTAGCGGATTCACCTTCTAAGGATGTCACTTATTTAAGGGTGATCCCCAGTGCTTTCCACATGGCAGATACTTAGAAGATTCTTCTGGACTGCATGAATATGTGAGCATATGAATGAACAAATGTGAATGAATTCGGTTTTCAGTGAGTTGGAGAACCATTTGGTCACAAGAACAGGAATAGAACCTAACCTCCAGGCCAAATAATATGATAAAATGATTCTGTATGTTTCACATTTAACTGAATTATGCATTTAAAGGCAGTTTTATCTACCACAATCATATATCTACCACAATCATAACAAGAACCAAAATACTCCTACACTGACTCCCTTTATCCTAGTGTACAAATGTACATGAAGAGATTTACTAACACAAAAATCTTCGCTCTGTAGCTATGTTCCCACCACTACACCTCTCAGAGCCTACACTCTGCGCCGAGCTCCACTGCCATTGTTTTTGCTTGCCCAGCCTAGCATTCATCCCAATTCTTCTGATTACCTAACACTGAGTTCCCTCTGAGGAACCATCAGTTCTCTTCTCTCCGGTCTCCAGGATTGTCTGTAACATATACATGCCAATCATAGCATAGCATTTCTATAGCCACAGTGATATGTTTAGGGATAGGCATTTGACTCAAGCCAAGTCAACCAAGCCCAGTTGCAATTCCTGGGACTTTTGTATGAGTGACTAGGAAAAAGGCATACATTTTGCCTTTGTACTTGAAGTTGTTAAGGGACATACTTACGTGAAAGGAGAGCCTACCTGATAAATTGGAGTGGAGAGATATCAGATTCTGATAACATTCTTTGAACCTGTGAATCCAGGTGTACCTGAAGCTATGCATGGTATACCATATGTGTTTTGCTAAACCTGATTCTGAAATATAACACAGTCTTCTAGTAGCAAATCACATAGGGAATGAATATTCTATTTTAAGCCTAGTGTTCCTTGCTAAGTGGAAAGAAGAGCTGTTAACTTTTATACTCTTATATTTGACTACAAACTACTATAGATGTAGACAGAGTAGAAAATTATGTCAGCTCCAGTGGTTGGGTAAAGCGTTAACAGAGATTAGGACCAATCTTTTTATCATTCCATGCATTCTTCCTTAGAGTTGAGAGAAACCAGATGACTAGACAGACTCCTGTGCAGGTGAAACTGTGGATACTTGAAAGTCTTGCCTATGTGTGTGGTAAGGTGACTTCACCCTGAGTGCTTAGCAGCCATGTTTATGCTTGGCGGTGGAATCAGACAGATCAGGGTGTGGTAATGAGTAACTGTGGGCTTTCCCCAGCTTCAGACACAGGATGAGTTCATCTTTTATCCTTCAGCCTGTAACTGCCCCAATTGGAGCTTCTGAATGGAATGATTAAGATCTCATTTTCCTATGCTGTGAATGTTCAGTAGCAATTTGACATTTGAGGAATTGAAATCTCTGGGTCTGGCGTGGTAGATCAGGGTTGATAATAACATGTCTCCTTGGATGAGGATGAGAATATTTGTCATTATACCAGCTATGAGACCTTGGGCAAGTTATTTAACTTTTGTTTAACTTCTTCATCTGTAAAAATGAGAATAATAATAGTACCTACCTCATAGGGTTGTTATGAGGTGAAATGAGTTAATAACATTTAAGCACTTTGAGTAGAGATCGGCACCTTGTAAATGTTAGCTATCTTTTATTTATGAAAATTAAAAATTTTCTGCCTCAGAAAACATTTTCTCTAGAACCTGGATATCTGATATAAAACAAAGAAAAGGCAGAAATGGGATTTATGTAATTGTGAAAAGCTCTATGACAGTATACAACACTTCTCAGATATCAGTACTTTGAAGCCATATTTTTTAGTTTTCTGATATATTAAGTCCGTAGGAAAGCTGGTTTAGAAGGTTCTCACCAGGGATGAAGGCTTTTTGTTGTTGTTTGCTTGTGTTTTTAGGGTTCTGATAGGTGACAGTCACAGGTGATGTAACTAAAATCTGTAACCACACCTACCCAGATATTGGTTTCTGTAAATCTCAGTAGTTACTATTGAGTTACTGTTGAGTTTGATGCCTATTGGCAGAGTTTGAGAGAGTTCTTTGAAATATCCAGGAGTCACAGGAAATAGTAGTAACTCAAGACTTGGATCTTGCTTTAGCCAATGTCTCAAGCAGATAATGTGAGTAATGATAACAAACAACTCCTAGTTTTTCAGAGATGAGTGGTTTTGATTTAAATTCATAAAATGCTGTTATTATAATTTTCTTGACATCCCTCCCTGCCTACCTTTTTTTCTTTTCTGTACTCTGTTGCCTGTACCACTGTCATTCCCTATCAAAGGATAGGGATGCCCTTCTTCTTGTTATCTCTGGCATGGGATTTAAAGAAAGAAAAACAATATATAGAAGGCACATTGTATGATGTTTTGCATGCAATTAAATACAATTCTCACCACAACTAGGTGAGGAAGGTTATTATTGTCCATTTTGTAAATGCTCAAAGAGGTTCAGGAACTTGGCCTATGTATATAATACACATAATATCAGGAATATATATATATATAAATAATGTGGCAGATATGGGTTGGAACCTAGGTCTGTTTGATTCTTTCCTGGGTGTTTTGGTCTCCTATTCTCAAAACTGAAGAGGGTGACCTAATCCCAATCTAGGTCTTGGGACAGAACTTTAAAAGTGCTCACACTGACTCCTAAAAAAAAAATGGTGCCCATACCGACCAACACACTAATGTTCCATTTTGGAACTTTGAGGCTCCATCAGTTTTGTAGTCTCGGTGCCTTCTTTAATTGCCACAGTCTGCCTGCCACATAGTCCACTTCTCTGTATTTGTGTTATATAGTTGTTTGTCCTTGTAGGTTATAAATATCTTCATCTTATCATCTTTGTATCCTTTACAGTAGTGTGTGAGGCTTTGAAAGCATTACACATAATTGGTTAGTATATTAAATATGTTAGTCTATAAACTTCTGTATGTGCCTAAGATAAATATTAAATAAATGAGACTTAATGAGACTCAAATAAATTTTAAGATGTTGTACTGTGAAATCTATTGAGTATGTATGTGAGTCATCTAATAAAGCAGTGCACTCTGAGGAGAAAGGCATCAGGGGCCTATGTCAGTGAAATTTCAGGGAAGAGTATCTAGCGATCAGGGGCAGGCTAGGACATTCTCTCTGAAGTAAAAGACAAACTAGTACAACTTACATCTTTCACAATGAAGATGGAAACATAAAGCTTAATAGGTCTCTTTGGGTTCTGAAGGCAGCATATTTCATACCTAAGAATACTGCTCTCTGCTTTACACCAGGTGACATGAAAAGCTGTCAGTTTTGAGGGAGTCCCAAAGCAGAAAAGGGGTCTGTTGCAGGTCAATATTGTGGTGGGAGCAGGTCTGCCACTTGGGTCATCTAACCTAGCAGACTCTGTGATATTAGAGTTATTGCTGTAGGTAAAAATTTGGAAGAAATTAAGGCAAAAACACTGTATGTATATGCTTGATTTTTCTGTCAGTTTTAATAACTAAATGTATAAAAACCACATAGAGCACATTACTAGAGAAAATACTTTATTTTTCAAATATATAATGGATTCTTCCCCCCTCAATTATTTCTGTAATAATTTTATTTTTTATTAAGTTAATATTTATTAATACATTTCCTTTTTTTTTCTCAAAGACTATGGTATAATTGTGATTATCTTTAGCAACCAAAGTCTAAAGATTTAAACTTGATATGGATAAAAATGCCATATCAAGTCCTTCATACCTGATTTGGTGCTGAGGTTGAATTAGTGTATTGGTTTGTTCCAGGATGCAGAGGCCACTCCAACTTAAAAGCAAAGTAAAACCCTTGGGCTGGCCTTGGTTGCTTGAGAAACCTCTGGATGGGGATGATTGGTTTTGCTCTGCACAGAATGGCTCTTCCCCAGGCTAAGAAATGTTCTCTGGGAACAGTGGACTGAGGTATATACTGTGTTCAGGCATTTGGGGAGGCAGGTAGGGAAGTTTCTATTTCTTACATCATATTTCCATTAGTGACCATTTGATAAAGAGCAAATGGGTTGCTCCAGGTCCTTGATGATACCAGTATTTTGCCCACAGTTATCTCTTTCAGTGATACTAAGACCAACCATAACAACAACAAACCCAAAGGCTGAGTTCACTGTGAATACAGGTAGTAAAAGTGACTGGCAACTGTGATAAGTGGCAGAAATCAGGACAACTTTTGGATGTTTTCCCGGGCTTGATTTATTCTAAGCAGCCTTTAGAGAGCTAGACTTTAGATACAGTGCTTTGGATCTATCCTTTTACTATCCTCCATTGCCCAGTGACTATAATTTTTATACTAAAAAATAGGATGAGAGAAAAAGTCTCTACCTCTGTCACAGAATATTCATAAAACCTAAGGTCATACCAAACTTCCCATTAGAATGACCATTATGAATTCAAAATTAAATAACTAAAATAAATAATGGGTAGCTAATAAGGTTTTTTTTTTTTAAGGTAGTAAAAAGGTATGACCTCAGTGATTTATTAGCAATATTGCCAATCTCTTAAATGTGGGTAAAGTCCCATTTAGAAGGAAGGTTTGTAATCCTACATAAAGATATAACATGCATTAAAACAGAAAATTCTTAAATATAAAAAATTCAAGTGACCATATCCTCCTTACTGATATTACTATAACACAAATAAAATTACAATAAACATTTTAGCACAAAATGCAGTTCATTTCCAGTTTATATATTGAAATAATTGATACTCAAATTCTAAAACTATAGCATAGACATATGAATGAGATTGATATGTGTGTGTGTGTGTGTGTGTGTGTGTGTGTGTGTACTTCAAAGTAGAATTTGGCTTTGGGCTAATAAATTTTATTCTAATCCATAATATTTATGACTCTTAATTTCAGTTGTTTTTACTAAGTAATTGGAAGCAAACCAAAATTTCTGACACTTGGATCAATCAGAAAATAGCTAAGAGTTATTATTTGTATATTCAGTAAGAAACTATTCTAAAGCTGTTTTACTTACCTATTTCTCTAAATAAAAGCTCTTAGATGGGAATCTACTCTTCTAATTAAAATATTGTAACCCTTTCTCCAATTCCTATTTCAACTGGAAGAGCCACATCATTATTTTTTAATGGTTTCTTCTATATTTTGTATTCTAAAAAATGACAGCAATATTGCTTTCTGTAAAATACCAAGGAGTGTTCAAAGTATTCATCTAGTACAGGTATTCAGATTTTGAAGATGTACTTTTATGATGAAATAATAATCATGAAACAAAATGTTCAGAAGAACTGTCAGAGTAAATAGCTATGTAAAAATCAGATTTATGACCCTTTCTACACTTTTTCAAAGCTGTGCAGGTTTATATCAAAGTGCTCCTAATGAGGAGGAAGAATGTACTGTACTGAAAAACTGAGATCTTGTCAGAGGTCTCCTTAACTTGGCTCTGGACAACTTTAAAAGCCAAAAGATCTGCACCGTATGTGTTCTCAGGGTCGGTACTATGGGATGTCTTGTAAAAAGATCTTTTGGTATTGTTGATAAGAAAAGCACCTTGGATTGGATCTAAGATGGACATGTGTTATAATGAATTCTGCTTAAATAGTAGGATACATTTAAAGTACAATTCAACACATTTACCATAAAGTGTACCTAAGTAAATAATAATAAAGTACTCCTTTGAAGTCAAAATTTAATGCTACCGAAGAAGCATCCAGTTCCTAATACTACAACTTAACATGGCTCATTTGATATCATTTCCTTAGTCTTGTGGAATTTTCCTGATCTTTTAACATCTTACAATAGTGACCTGAACTAGTTTAGGTCTAAAACACATAATTTTCACAAGTCACACAAAAACACGATAACTAGCACAAATTTCTGCATGTCTTCAAAAAGAGTCTTTGGATAACTATAATGCATAATGCTGCAGAAGATCCAAAGAAGCACTCTAAATGAGGGATATTATTTAATGATGGTAAGTAAGAATTATTTTCCAAAAATCTGTACCAATGTCAATTTTAGGTAGAATACAACATGAAATTATTTCATGAAATATAGCCTCGTTCTATGCTCTCCTGACAATACTCCCAGCAGAAAGCTTCCAGTCTATTTGCTGTTTCTTGGCTGATGAGACATTCATCCTTTAATTCTCTGATTGTCTTCCTCAGTGATTTTTGGAAACGTTTTTCTCGGTCTAAAACATTCCGCAGACTTTTCTTGGTATCCTCTAGCTCGCTGATCACATGATCTAATTTATGCTTAAGTTTCTTTGGACTGTCCATTACACTGTAGCTATGTTCCTAAAAACATAAACACCACGTTAGTAAACCAGGCAGGCAAGTAATTAGCTAAAAGCTTATAAGTAGGCTTTAGCTGTTTCTCCATTTACTATGCTTAGAGAAGATCTTTAATTTGATGATACTAAGAGGTTTAAAAAACCTAGGAAGCAGATGGGGGTGGCAGCACTATTCCAGGTGCCTAGGACCTCTTCCTTTTGTCTAAGGCTAGGCACACATGATGAGTGCAGAATTGTACGGATGGGAAGCACTTCTCACTTTTTAAGTGTCTGCTTATGAACGCCATGATGCTGACAATTACAAAACTTTTGTTCCATGAGTGTGGGGCTGCTAAGTTTAGGTTTTACCTACCAAACAAACTTAAATTGTTCAATTTGTAACTGAGTTACTTAATTTGATAAATATTTAACTTTATAAGGGAAGACAAGAAAGGAGCATTGGAGCAGATGCTCTGGCTGGGTGTTATAGATTTAGAGAGGATTCTGGCCTTGGAATTTTAAAGAGATAATTTAAGTTCTCAGTATTTATTATGGTTATGCTTACGTTTGCTGGGGATACTTTTTTTTTTCCATTTGAAAATAGGAAAAATAACACTGACATATCTTATAAAAGTCCTATAAAATAATTTTGAAAAGCTGTTAATATTAAAATTAGTGAAGAGAACTTTTTGCTTATAGTCAAATGAAATAACAGAGACTAGATTGATTCCTATCTAAAAAAACTAAGACATGGCCAAAGGCATAAAGTGTTCTGAAGATAACAGACATCAAGCAAGGAAGGAGCAATTGTGGAGAGGTGGGAAACAAGCTGAGCCCTATGACTGCCCTGGCTTACTGCCTGGAGAGAGTTGCTAGGTCTCAGTGCAAGGAGGAGATACCCAAGTAGAGTTTGGTAGACTGAGTTGAGGAGATAAGTGCAAAGCATCCAGGGAGACTAAGGTAGCTACAGCCACAGGATGAAGTACTAGTGAGGAGAAATGTGCACAGGGAGAGAACTCTGGAAATCCTCAGAGGCTTCCCCTACAGTATTCCTTCGAGTGAGATCAGAGCATATGTGGAGGAACCTGCTCACAGGTAAGGAAAGAATGACCAGAAAAGATTAAGGCTGCCCTGTGCTCATAAGGCTTAGCCGCTACTTCCACCAGATTCATAGGACATTGAGTAAAGTATACAAAAGGGTCTTGCTTCAGTAGCAGAGAACAAAATGCCTATTAAACTGAGCACTGTTCTAGTCCTGCCTAACAAAGCAAAACCTGAATGGACCAAAGTGTTTCCAAATAACTTAACTGCACCCCAGAAGAAAGCTCACAAATACAGTATACAAAAATATCCAGTATCCAGCAAAGTAAATGTGTGGCACACACAACTTACCAAGCATGCAAAGAAACAGGAAAATATGAGCCACAATAAGAGATAAACCAACCAACAGAAACCAACCCAGAACTGATGCAAATGTTAGAATTAGCAGACAAAAGAATTGAAGTTATTAAAACTGTATTCTGTACGTTCAAAAACTTAAGTAGAGAAATGAAAGACATAAAAAGGAAAAAGAACATCTAGGGATAAAAACCAGTGTGTGAGGTGAAAAATACACTGGAGGAAATTAATGGCAGAAACAGACATTTCAGAAGAAAAGATTACTGAAGGTGAAGATATAGCAATAGGAACTGTATAGAATGGACTAAGAGAGAAAAGAGAATACTAAAAAAACAGAAGAACATAGCATCAGTGAGTGGTGGCACAACCTCAGACAGCCTAATATACATGTAATTAGAATCCCCCAAGGAGAAGGAAGAAAAGTTGAGGTAGAAATAAATATTTGAAGAAATCATGGCCAAAAGTTTTCCAAGTCTGAAAAAACTATAAGCCCACAGATAAAGAAGATCAACAAATCCCAAGCACAAGAAACATGAAGAAAACTAAACTTTTTAAAGAGAGAATTTAAGTTCTCTCAATATTATTGAGGCACATCATAATCAAATTATTCAAAACTACTGGAAAAGAAAAATTCTTAAAAGAAAAAGAGATGTTAGGTACAGAGGATAAAGATAAGTACAACAGTAGATTTTTCATTAGAAACAATGCTTGTGAGAATACACTGGAGCAACATCTTTAAAGAACTAAAATCAACAAAGCCCCAAACCACCAACCTAAAATTTGATACCCCATGAAGACATCTTTCAAAAAACTAAAAATAATGAATTTTTAGGACGTATAAAAATTGAAACAATTCATCACCAGCATAATAACTGTGCTGTAAGAAATGTTAAATAGGTCCTTCCGACAGAATGATACCAGATGGAAATATAGACTTACAGAAAGGAATGAAAGGCCTTGGCAATGGCAATTACATAGGTAACCTATAAGATTTTTTTCTTATTATTTAAAGCTCTTTAAAAGATAATTTACTGTTTAAACAAAAATGGTAACAATGTAGTGTGGGGTTCACAGCATGTGTGTAAGTGAAATGTAAGACAAGCAACAGCACAAAGGTCGAAGAGCAGAAATGAAAGTATACTATTGTAAGATTCTTATATTATATGTTAAGTGGAATAATATTACTTATCACATAACCTCTGACAAGATAAAAATGGATGCTATAGACCGAAAAGCAACTACTAAAATGGAATTATAGCAAATGAGTCAAAAAAAAAAAAAAAAGATAAAATGTAATCATAAAAGAATTAAATTAATCCAAAAGAAGGCAGAAAAAGAAGAAAATGGGAACAAAGAATAAATGGAAGAAATAGAAACAAGTAAAATTACAGGTTACTTGTAAGTAAGATTACTAAACCAAACCATATCAATAATTACGCTAAGTATTAAGGATCTAAATAACTCAATTAAAAGGCAGAAAATCTCAGATAAAAAATTCAAGGCCTCAAAGATTATGATGCTTACAAAAAATGCACTTCAAAGATAAAAGACACAAATATGTTGAAAATAACAGAGTGGAAAAAGATATACTATAATGACACTAATAAAAAGAGAGGTAGAGTGGGCATATTACTATCAGACAAAGTAGACTTCGGGACAAATAATATTACTATGGATAAAGAAGGTCATTTCTTAATAATAAAGGGGTTAATTTATCAAGATAAAAAATACTAAATATTCAGTACCTAATAACAGTGCTGCTATAAAATATAACAAGTAAAAACTGACAACTGCAAGAAGAATCAGACAAACCTGCCATTACTGGAAGATTAAACACTTTTCAATAACAGAACAAGTAGACAGAAATTTAGTAATGATAAAGACTTGAACAACGTTATTGAATAATTTGACCTCATTGACATTTATAAAACATTCTAGCTAACATCATCAGGACATAAATTCTTTGCAAATGCACAGAGATCATTTGCCAAGATAGATCATATTCTAGGCTATAAGTTTCGAAAGAAAAAAAAATTAAATGCATTCAAGCCATACAATGTATATTCTCTGACCACAATAGAATTAAGTAAGAAATTAATAACAGAACAATATCTGGAAACTTCCCCAATATTTGAAAGCTATATAGCACACTTCTAAATAGCCCATGGGTCAGAGAACAAATCAATATGGAATTTCGAAATATTCTAAATTAAATGAAAGTGAAAATATAATGTATTTAATTTGTGGAAGGCTGCTAAAGCAATACTTAGGGAGAAATCAATATCAGTAAATGTCAATCTATTAGAAAAGAAGAAGCCTCAAATCAATGACTTCAGTTTCTAAATTAAGACACTAAAAAGATGAGCAAATTTTAATGAAATAATTAGAAGGAAATAATATAGATGTGTAGAAATCAGTGAAGTAGAAAACAAAACAACAGAAGAAAAGTGAGAAAGTCAACAAAAGCTAGTTCTTTGACAAAAATCAATAAAATTGATAAATCTCTAGGTAGAATGATCAGCAATAAAACAAACAATGACCATCATCAGAAATGAGAGAGATGATATCACTATAGATTCTATAGATAATAAAAGGATAATAAGGAAACATTATAAAGCTAATAAATATGACAACTGAGATGAAATGGATAAAATCCTTGGAAAATACGAACCACCAAAAAACTTTCCCACAAACAAAACTCTAGGCCTAGATAGCTTTGCTGGGAAATTCTACCAAATATTTATAGAAGAAATAATTTCAATTTTATTAAAACTCTTCCAGAAAAATCAAAAAGGGAGGCAATATTTTCTAACTCATCCTTTGAGGTCAGCATTATTCTGATACTGAAACCAGACAAAAAAGTTTAAAAGAAATAAAACTACAGGCCAATATCACTCTTGAGCATTCAAGGAAAGATTCTACACAAATTTTGACAAATCTAATCCAACAATATACAAGAAGGGTAATATATCATTAAGAAGTAGGGTTTATTCCAGGAATGCAATGCTGGTTTAACGTTAAAAAATCAATCAATGTAACTAATCATATTATGAGCTAAAAAAAAGAAAAAGGGTATGATCTCTTAACAGATACAAAAGAGTATTTGACAAAACTAACACTCTTTTCTGATAAAAACTCTCAGCAAACTAGGAATAGAAGGGCACTTCCTCAACCTAATAAAGGGCATTTATGAAAAACAGTTAATATATTCAATATCATATTAATGTCATTAACAATGAAAGACTGAATGTTTCCTTCCTAAAATAAGTAGCAAGACATGGAGATTAGCTCTTAGTATTTCTATTGGGCATAGTCCTGGAGGTTCAAGACAGTGCAATAAAACAAGAAAAAGAAATGAAAGGTATTCATATCTGAAAGGAAGTAAAACTTTTTAATGACTGACAACATGATTATCTATGTAGAAAATCTGATAGCCTCTATAAAAAAGCTTTGATTATGTTAGTTTAGTAAGTTTGACAGATACAAGATCAAAATACAAAAATCAACTTTATTTTTATAAACTAGCAGTAAATAAAACAATACCATTTATAATAGCATCCAAACATATAAAAATACTTAGGGATAAATCCAGCGAACAAAGTGAAAGACCTGTACACTGAAAACTACAAAACTTCACTATGACAAGTTAAAGAACTAAATACATAAAGAGATAGAATTAGTTTGTGGGTTGAAAGACTTAAAATAGTCTTATTAAGATGTCAATTCTTCCCAAATGGATCTGTAGATTCAACACAATCTCAGCCAAAATTCCAGCAGCCATCTTTGTAAAAAGTTAGAAAATGATTCTAAAATTCACATAAAAATGCAAAGGACCTAGAATATCCAAAACAACTTTGAAAAACAAAGTTGAAGACTAACACTACCTCATTTCAAGAATTATTATAAAGCCATAGTAATCAAGATAGTAAAATGAATTTGGATTCCAGGCCTGGTTCTAGCATGAAAAGGCAATGAGATGAATAATAAATGTAGTTTGAATACTCCGTATGTGTCTGACTGTTCTTTAAGAAAACCTAAAGATAACTATTTTTTTAAATTAGACATTTCCCTATAGGAAATATAGTACCCAAAGGAAGTAATTAATTATTGCATTTTCTTGGTTGAAATATCATTGTTAAAGCATTCTTTGAACAAAATATGTAACCAAAGGATTAACTATCTCTATATTGTTATTGTATTATAATGACCCTAGGAAGCAATATTACTTTTGGATAGTATATATTTTTAAAAATCTAAAACATCTAAACCTCTAGTTTTTCAATAAGATTTTTGAAAGGTTTAGTATTAACTGAGAGGGCAAATTCATCTCAAAAATATCAACACTAGCTCAGTAAGTCATTTTACTTACAAAAATGAACTGGGATTGGAATTCTTCAATACACGAGGAAGCACCAACACGTTGGTGATTGTGGTTTGTGACCGGAAGGGTTTTGAGGGTGAAGTTTTTCCTACAATGAAGCTTTTCTCTTTTCCCCTGTTAAGAACAGTTAATAAAAAATTATTGTACATACTTCTGTCCTGGTTTATATTTTTATTCCTTCTTAACTTTGTGTAATAAAATTAATACGTTTCTTTTCATGGAAACTACTTTTAAAAGTCAGTAAATTTAAATTCCACTGAGATTATTTTAAAGGAACTTCCCCAAAATAACTCTAAAGTTCAACTAGAAACACAAATTTTCCTAAAAAAGTACAGTGATGATGAGGGAAGATATGCCCTTCCAACTATTACACAGTAACAATAGTAAAAAATTTGCTACTCTCTGAGACAGAAAAATCTAGAAATAGATCAAGTAGATAAAAACCTTTAGAATAAAAAAATGGCATTCTAAATAAGTGGAGAGTCATGTAAAAATAATCTAAGAAAAACAGTTATATCCTTTATACATAATAAAAAATGATGAAATTTTAAGTACTGAAAATTTATGTAAAGACGAAAACCATGAAGAACTAGAAAAAAATATAGGGAATATTTATGTAATCTTAATGTGGAGAAGACTAAGGTCAGACAACACATGAGAAAATATAGAATTGATTACTTAACAAAAAAGTAGGAGTTTCAAAAAACAAAACAAATTAACCCCATTATAACTAAGAACACCACAAAGTAACTGCAACACATAGATGGCAGTTAAATGATTCATATCTTCAATACGGTATTTTACAAGAGCTTAGAAAAAGATGAAAATAAAAGAGGACCTGAATAAGTAACTCACAGATACACAAAAAGAAATACAAATGGCTAATAAACACATGAAAAAATGTAGAAACTCACTACTATTCAAAGATGAATTAAAACAATGATGCCATTATTGCCTATCAATTTTAGCAAAGATTAAAAACACAACTAATACTGAGGATTAGAGTGGACAGACATTTGTATGCATTGCTAGTAGGGGAGATTGGTATAAGCTTTGTGGTAGGCCTTCAGGAGATCTGTATCAAAGTGCAAAAGTCTTAAAAATGTGTATAATTTTTGATGCAACAATTTTATTTCCAGGAATTTAGATTGAGGAAATAAGGATATGTACAAAGATTCAGCTACAATAATGTTCATTATGGTGCTGTTTAAAATAGTGAAAGATGATATCTATATACAATAGTGAGGACTAATTACATAAACTATTGTTCATACATAGGATCAACTGCTATATGTCATTAAAAATGTTCTATAAAGCTGACACCACTAAGTACTAGCAAGGATTAGGAACCAGAATAACTTTTATATGCTGATGGTGGGACTATAAATTGGCAAACCACTTTGGAAAATTATGGCAATATCTATTCTAGCTGAACATACACATCCCTAGGACCCAGCAATTCCACTTCTAACAGAAGTGTACATACTCTGCAGAAATGTGTACATAAGTGCATCGGAAGAAATGGACAAAAATGTTTGTAGTTGTACCACTTATAATAGCCCCAAAGTGAAAATGACCCAAATGTCCATCAACAGAAAAATGGAAAATTATAGTTTATTTATTCCATAGAATATTATAGCGAAAAAAAAAATAAATGGACAACTATTACATGCTTCAATGTGGATGAATCACACAAACAAAATGAGCTAAAGCAGCCGGAATTTATTTAAATAAGTGATAGAAGTCAGGACAGCAGTTACCTTTGGGGGTGTAAAGGTTGGAAAAGAACATGAGGAAGGCTTCTAGGGCACTGGTAATATTCTATATCTTGGTCTGAGGGGAATTACATGAATGTATTCACTTTGCAAAAATTCACTGGTCTATATTATACACTTATGATGTGTGCACATGTCCATATATATTATAGCTCAATGTAAAATTTAGTTTAAAAAACTGATGTTCTATATAATAGTTTCTTAAAAATGTGATCCATAGGTCTTCAACACAATCATGTGGGGTGCTTGTTAAAAAGTGCAGATTCCTAGACTCTAACCCAAACTTACTGAATCAAATTCTCTGAAAGAAAGGCACAGGATTCTACATTTAAACAAGCTCCCTGGATAAGTCTTATGTAGATTAAAGTTTTAAAGCCACTGTTGTGAAAAAATATTTAACATCATAGAAAACAGTAGTTAAGAGTGGATTCTGGAGCCAAAATACCTGGGTTCAAATCCAGCTTCTGCCATTTAACAGCTGTGTGACCTGGGGAAGGTATTTCAGCTCTCTGGGTCTCAGTTTCTTCAAGTGGTAAAATGAGAATAATTATAGTATTTATCAAATATGATGGTTGTGAGGACTAAATGAGTGAATATATATGTAACGTGCTTACAATAGTACCTGGCACATAGTAAGCACTATATGTCATTAAAAGAAATAGAAGCAAATAAAAAAGGGATATATATACAGTGTAATTCTATTTTTGTAAGACTATATACAGATGAATTTATATACAAATGACTGGAAAGATACATTATCAGAGTGTTAACAGTATTATCTCTGGATTATACTATTCTTTTTTCTTTACCACTAATTTCCTATAATGAAAAATTTCTTTATTAGTAAATAGTTTTTGAATAGTAAATCATGGTTCATTTATTAGGCCCACATTATTAAGGTCCTCAAAAAATAGATGACACCTTACCATAGGGGAAAAAACTGCTTTAGAGCAAATTACACAAGATATTATTCATTTATTAATACAGAAGAAAGTAAGGCAGTCTCTACTTGATAACTCAGATACTGCAATAGGAAAAACTGCAGAAAGTGACCAAGACCACATAGGAGCAGGCACACTTTTGCAATGACCTCTCTCGTTTCCAATTCTCAGGAAGGAGCAACCTTTCAATGGAGGTTCATTACTATTGTGGAAACCCATAGGCTCTCCCTGACTTGTCCAAATCGAAATCAGTCAGTCTATAGTTTCTGGAAGCAAATACACTTCCAGGTATATGAAGTCAAGAGAGGTACTGAGGGTGAGGCAGCCAATCCATGGCACTAATATAACCGAGAAAAAACACAGAATTCAACTAGAGTTTACTTATACAATCTTTTTATTTTCTTTTTTTGACCTCTCTCCTTTCCTTCTCCTGTTCTTATCTTTTGGTTTTCTTCCTTTCAGTTCCATCTAGGCTTTAAGCTTGAATGTGGCTCTCAAAGCATACTTTGGTACTGTTAGAGGATCTGTTCTTCACTTTTGTTCCAGTGTGAGGGGGACTGCCAACTTGGAAGTTCACTTTAACCCTCTTATGTTCCTCCATTTTTAAGACATGAATCTTGAAATATGCCAACTCTTAAGGTCAGTCCACTTCATCAAATCTTAGTAATGTATAAATATTTCTGAGTGACTACTGGTATAATACTCTTACTACTCATTACGAAAGCTGAAGTAGTTTACGAATTTAGAAACAAAGAAAGGACTTCAAATGAATAAACAAATGATAAAAATGTTAGCAAGTGTGGTGAAGCTTCTGCAACTGTACCATAAAGAGTGAGTAATGATGGTAAGCAGTATCTCATAAACAAACCTGTAAGTGAGATGGGGAATCAAAGATAGACGGTATGACTCCAGGTTTCAGTTTAATATTTGGAGCACTTCTGTCAAAATCTGTCTTCTTAAAGTGCCTTGAACACAACACATCTCCTTTTTTAGGCTCCCAAATGCCTGCAGCATTCACATCAAGTCTTTTCATTGCTAATACCCATTTTCTTTTGATGTTTTCATCTGTGGGGAATCTAGAAAAAAAATTACAGAAAGTATTTTTAAATTAAACACTATAGATATTATACTTGAATTAAAGCTGTAACTAAATTGACTCCTTAACTAGTTTGTTATTAATGGAATATTTAGGAAACTATCAAGATTCATGCTTTCATAACTTTCAGTTTTAATAGTAAAATTTTTCCACCAATCATGCTGCAGACAAATGGCCCTCATTTAAATTTTTCTCATAAAGAAAAAAAATTGTAAAGGATATTTACACCTTATGTAAGATCCAAAATTTAAGGTTTTTCTTTGTCCATAGATGATAAAGAATATCACTTGGGCCTTTTCCTATGTGAAATGATATCCAGAATTTATCCCAAATGAACAACAGAGCTCCTTATACTTTCATTCTTCCAACAGCATTAGAAAATTGCTTAGGATAGCATTTAATACACAATAGGTCTATAACTGCTTGGTGAATGAATGCATAGAACACCTGCAGAGTTTGGAGTTCTAGAGATCAGAATTATTTTGAGATCTAGAGGCAAATAACCATATCTTTTTCAATTTTCTAAGCTAATTCAAATCCTTTCCTGAATATGGTAAGGTACACATACTCATTTTTTTGGTTTCCTTATATCTAGCAAAGTAGTTAGCAGATCTTTCTCTAGCACATAGCACAGTGCCTAACACAAAAGCAGCAAAATAAATGTTTAGCAAATGAATAATTATTTAATCTTATTGTTCCTTTCCTATGCTGTCATGATGAGGCATAGCTAAAATACTAAACTAGGATCATTTTGATTTATCTGCAATACAACTAAAGAACCCTTGGTCTGAACTTGTAATTTATATTTTCTCTCTACAACCTAGGCTTGACCTATTTCTAAACAAAATGACAGAACACACTGGCAAAGATCCTTCCTTCGTTCAGATTGTAAACTACATGTAAACAACACTGAATTTCTTTGAAAGTACGTTAAAATGCAAAGTAACATTAACCAATATGTTTGATATGTTTTGTTAACCAGCCTCTGATACCTTGGCAGGTATCTTAAACTTCTAAATTAATTATAAATGGTGTAAAAGGATCACTGTCACTTCAAATTTAACTAAAAAGGTTATTTAGAAAAGAACCTGGGCACTAAAGTTCAAAATTGAAGATTTAAATAGAACTGCCTTTTGCTTTTTATAAAAATCAAAAATACTTGGCTCAACTACAGCAAAATCTTACACGTGAAATGTCAGTCCTTTTAACTTGGAATTTGGCAAACAGCGAGAAGCACATCCAATGGCCGAGCAACATTTCACCATGATTTTAGCAACTCATAACACAACTGAAAGAAAATTAAAATGGTCAGTTAGTAACTTCAAAGCTAAGGGGAACATATTTACCTTACTCGTCGTATTTTAATAATGTGAACTCAGAAAGCCAAAAGCAAATATTTTCTTCCAACACCTGAGCTTTGCTCATAAAATTTTCTAGGGACTGATCTTTAATAAGGCAAGTCACATTTAGCTATGCACTCTAAGACGTCTGATTTTAATTTCGTAGACTTGTACATTTCACTTCCACTGCTTCTTACAGGTACCACATTCCCTCTGTCTTGACTTTTGTATACTAACTCTTCCTGGCATACTAACTCGTCACCTTTCAGCTCAAATGTTGCTTCCCCAGGGAAACCTTCCCGACACCCAGACTAAGTCATATCCCCTCTAGTCCTAGTCCTTCTCAAAGCTGTACTCATATTTATTTCAGAGATTCTGATTAGTCTTTCTTCGTCACCAGTCTGAGTTCATGATGGCATGGTGGGGTGTTTTTCTCACTTTTGTCCCCACGGCTTAGCTGGTGACTCGCACAGAGTAGATGTTACTACATATTTTGAAGGAAGAGCAAGTAAAAGGGAATAAGGAAGAAGCAGTTTCAGGCGCTGGCGAATGTCTGGGCGACCAGCAGTAGCAGAGCGCTCGCGGGTATCCGCTCGGAGCCCAGAGGCCCGGCCGAGCTCCGCCCCTTTCTCGAGGCTCCCGGCCCCCTCAGGGAGAGAGGGAGGGGCCGCCCTGTCAGAGGTGCAGAGGCGGCCAGATAGGGTCCCTTTCCCGGGGCTGCTGGGCGTCTCTGCGCCTCTGCGGTCCTCCTCGCCCCGAACAACGCCCACGGTTTGGGCGGGTAGCTATGGGGGAGGGAAAAGAAGAGGCAACCTAAGAGTTATTACCGTTAGCAGCGAAGGTAGCGACTAACGTCGACGACAGAGATTTTGTCTCCCTTCCCTTCCGCCCCGTCGCCCCGGGAACCGGAAATCCGGCCGCCCCGTGTCACGTGCTCAGCCGCCATATTGGCTTTGGTGGCAGCTGCAGCCGGGAGGGGGTGTGCTAGAGCGGCGGTGCTTCCCTGGGCGTAGTTTCCATCCTGGGAGAAGGGTCTTGGAGTGTGAGGGGAGGTGGAAGAGATGGCGGCCTTGGCGCGGGAAGATGGCGCCCGAGGCCGAGAGCAAGGGCGGCGAGGCTGCGAGCACTATGACAGAGGATGTCTCCTGAAGGTGACGACTTCATTGGGCTCTTCCTCTACGAGCTTCCGCCGGGCCGGGCTGGGGGCGGGGTGGGAAGGTGGTTAGGTTTGGGCTTAAGTTTGAGGCTAAGTTGTTTTTCAGAATATCTTCTTCACCTTGAACTGGATTCCTGTTGTAGAGAATGATTTTGGCAAGGCGTCCAGAGTCCCTACCTTTCTTCCTGGTTTGTAATTTGCAAGCAGAGCCCTTGCTTGGGAAGAGTCTGGGCTTGCAGTCGATCATTTTGTCAGTGTGTTTATTACTTAGTCTTTTACTGCTGGAAGTAGACTGAGGCAGCCATGGGCCTGTGCTGGCTTTTCTCCAGGATCCCTTTCAGGTGTGTGATGAAATAATGGAAGAGGGATAAGCAAGTGGAGACTAGGAATACTATTTTAGCTCCTGTGGTTTTACAGTTCGCCAGCTTCATTTTAGAGTCAGTGAGTATTCCTAAACCTGCCAAGAAGAAAATGTATGTGTGAAATAGGAATACCGTCATATAATTGCCACTCAGTAGGAAATTATGGATAAGACTGTGCCTAGTATGTATATATTGTTACTTTGGCTGTTACTTTATTTTGAGAAAAATTCCTAGTCAATCTAGAATTTTTAAAATTGGCACCCATCCAATTAAAGTTTTCTGATTTTCTTTCATGCAAGAAGCAGTTAAAAGATTTTGCTTAGAAAGCTTTGGAGTCCCACAGCCCTACACCCAAATTTTAGTTCTGTTCCTTAATAACTCAGTGTTTTTTAGCAAACTATTCTTCAAGTGCCCCATAAGTAAAATATGGGTAATAGAAGTTCCTGTTTCATAAGATAGTATGAGACCTGTAAGGACAACCTAAAGTTATTTCTGTAGGCCATTGTTTGGTGAGCATTCCTCCATTGCACTCAATGAAGCTCTTTCAAAGTTGGTCATTCATGAAGTGTGTAAAAAATTGAATGCTATCCTTAGGATTCCATTTCATTTAGATGGTCTGTTACTTTCAAACTTGAGATCTAAAACCTAATTCAGCATATTTTTCCTACCCCCAACTCCCAAGTAACCATACAGATAATTGTGTTTCATAGCACTAAGATACTGGGCCCTGAATATTAAATGTTTTTTTGTCCTCCACTTCTGTCTTCTCCTTAAATACCAGATGCCAAGTGAAGAGTTTTTAGAAGGAAGTACCCAACAAAATCACATGCTGCTGTTTGAATAAAATAAGAACTAAAAATTGACTTAAATTTGACAAGGAGGAGATAACTGGTGACCTCGAGAAGTTTCTGTAGATATATTGGATGGATTCAAGAGAGATTGGGAGAACTGGAAATAGCCTTTATAGACAATTCTTGGAGTTTTTCTGTAAAAGCAGAAATATCTGTAGTTGCTGGGAGATATGTGGTCATGGGATTATTTTCCATTTAAGATGAGAGGTATTGCAGCATGTTTTTATATTCTTGGAAGTGACCCAGTAAAGTGAGAACATTTTATAATGCAGGAGGGAGAGGGAAAACTGTGGGAGCACTGTCCTCGAGTAGCCAAAGAGAAATGGGATCCAGTATGCCAGTGGAGGAGTTAGCCTTAAAAACATGGACTATAGATTCTGTAATAGAAAAGAAGGCATAGTGTGAGGCACATTTGCAAGTAGTTGATAGAATTGGTGGGAGGATGTTCTCTTAATCATTTCTCCTGTTTTTATAGTAGAAATAAGCAAAGTCATCAGTGGAGTTAAGAGGGGAGGAAGAGGTGTTCAGGGTTTAAAGAGAGAGATTTGAAATAATCATCTGGGTTTTAGGTCCTAGACTGAAAAAGTGTGGGGATCGACTAGGGAAACATGACAATAAGAGCCCACTTTTTATTAGTGGTTATGACTTTAAAGTGAGACCAGTGTTGGAGTGCTTTTTTTTTGGCCATATTCAGCTGTTCTATACAGGTTAAATAGAAAAGAATTGGATTTAACCAGTTGAGATTCTGAGAGAGTGAGTATGTAGAGGAAGAGAGAAGGAACTAGGGTGTGTGCAAGGGAAGAATTGGAGTCGGAAAGAGAGGAGGTAGTGTTCAGAGAATTTTATGCTTGGAGTTACGATATAAACTGGATTCAGTTCTTGTTCTAGAGCAGAGGTTCTCACAGTGTGGTGAATCGACCTTTGGTTTCCTGAGGCCCTTTCAGGGAATCCTCAAGGTCAAAACTACTTTCTAATACTGAAGCAGCATTTCTTTTTTAGTTTGTGCAAAACTAATGATTGAAAATGCTGGCACCTTAGCACGAATAAGGCAGTGGCACTGAACTGAACTGTGCTACACCTATAGTTTTTTTTTTTTTTTTTTTAAGGCAGTTTTACTTAATGTCAGTGATAAAGCAGTAAAATTATTTTATAAAATCTTATCCCTTGAATATGTGTTTTTACATATTTGATGAAATGGGATATTTGCATCAAACACTAATGAAATTAGGTGGTTTTGTGAGGAAAAGCTCTTGTGCAGTTAGATTGCTAACAACCCAGTTGCATTTTTCCTGGAACAACATTTTTTTACTTGAACTATGGTTATTCAGGATTGGATATTTGGTGGACATTTTCTCAGAAAGGAGGGAATTGAGACTGTCATTACAAAGAAAACGGTTGACAGTGATAAAATTCAAGCTTTCATCTAAAGATTAGAATTTTAGAAAACTTGAATTAGCCTCTGTGAGCTTGAAAGCTTTTCAGTCCCTAAAGACTTTGCTAATGAGATGGATAGTGATATTAATGAATGTGATTTTTGATATTGCATGTCAAATGTAACATTTGGAAGATCTACATAACTTAGTGAACTGATACTTTCTAAACGACCAATGCATGGGTAAAAGATCCATTCAAAGTGCAAGATCAATGGATTTTAATGTAACAGAGGGAGAAAAGTTTACTGATGTGATTTGAATCCATGTTGCAACTAACCATTTATAAGAGTTGTTGAGTTTTGCTGTAGTATCAGAAGAATATCCATAATTCTCTATAAAAGCTATTAAAGTACTTCTCCCTTTTCCAACTACATATGTATGTGAGGCCAGAATTTCTTCACATACTTCAACTGAAACTGATTGAATGCAGAAGCAGAACTGAGAATCCAGTGATTTGGGGGAAAATATAATGTATTTTTCATTAAAACATGTTAACATTTATGTTAAGATGTCATGGGTTTGTTACTGTTCTTTTAAACAGAAGTAATGAATATTTAAAAACCTATCAGTTTTAGTTTATAATATGTTAAGTATCGATAGATATAATTAACATAAACAAGAGCTCTCTGGGATCCTCAGTAATTTCTAAGAATGTAAATGGGTCCTAAGACCAAAACGTTTGAGAACCACTGTTCTACGGTATGGCAGAATATGTGACTGAGGAAGGTTGGAGGACAGGGCCATTGGAAGTGAAGACAGTCAAGGAATTGAGAGTTTGGGATATTGGAAGTATTGTCATTGTGGATGTGCAGATCACTTAGATTTAGGACAAGAGTAGTATTGGAGAGAAAAGCAGCCAGTTGAGTGTTAAAATCTTTAAGGAATGAACTATATTATGGTAAGTCATGGCACAAGGTGTCTTAAGAAATGAGTAGATCTGAAAGGTCACAGTGTACTGGAAAGTTGGTTTGGCTTACTGGCTTGGAAACTTCTTGATGTACAAGTTAAGGTAAGGCTTAATTGCTGTAACAAAAAGACTGAATGGTAAGGTAGGTTAAAGAATAATGAGTTTTCTTCTTTTCACCTAGCAATTCCAAGGTGAGTAGATCCTGTTTGGTGACGAGGCTCTGTTCCACATGATCACTCCAGGGACAAGATTTTTAGTTTTGTATTATTTTGCCATGTTTTAGGGCATATAGTTATCAGCTGGGTTGCTGTCATGTCCAGGTTTCATCTTAAGAGAAGGAAAAAGGGAACATGAAGGAGTCATGCCTAGTTTCTTAATATTCAGGATCAAGAGTGGCACTGATTTTTTCTCATATTCTGTTGGTAGGAACTTAGTCATTTGGCCACAACTAACAGAAAGGGGGATCATGTACCCAGGTAGAAGGAGAGCATAGATTCTGGTAGACAACTGGCATTTTTGCCACTCTTGAAAACAAGGGCTATTTCTTAAATTTATTGCATCCTCTAAAATATCAGGCATATAGTTGACGATTAATAAACACAAATGAACTAAAATATAATCTTTATAATATTTAATGTTTAGGGATTGAAATAGGAAAATGAATTTATCTAGAAATGTTTGTAAGAAGATGTTGCCTGTCTGCCATTTAGCTGAGAATGAGTTTAGGGTGTTTTGGGCTTTGTTTTTCAGTCTAGGGATTTCCATCCTTCATGCTTCTTTTGTCTTTGAGAACGAGGTTGTGTTCAACTTATACAGACATACAGATGTTGAAGAGAATAGTCAAAATGTGCCAAGAAACAGTGAAATGTTACGTTTAGGATCAGTTTACTCAACTGATCTATTGGTTGTAATCTTTGACATTGTTCCAGGAGCAGGAGGAAGAAATTTTCATTTTGCATTGCAAACTTGTCTTATTATAACTCTCTTTCTCCCATGGGTGTTAGGCACCTTGCTGTGACAAGCTTTATACTTGCCGGTTGTGTCATGATAACATGGAAGATCATCAGCTAGATCGCTTTAAAGTAAAGGAAGTACAGTGCATAAACTGTGAAAAAATTCAACATGTAAGATTTTATCATTTCTATTTTCTTTTTAAATTTTTATTAAGATTTAAAAAATTAAGAGAATTACAAGTAAGACAACTTTCAAAGTAAGCAATATCTTTGATTTAAATGTTTAAAAACTTGTGAAAGTAAAACTGCATATACTTTAACATGGATATTCAAATAGTAATTTAAACTATTATGGTAAATTTATCGCAAATTTAATTACATGTGTATTTTTTAGGCCCAACAGTTTTGTGAAGAATGTAGCACATTGTTTGGAGAATATTATTGCAGCATATGCCATCTGTTTGACAAAGACAAGAAGCAGTATCATTGTGAAAACTGTGGAATTTGTAGGTACTGTATGTAAAATGTTCTTTTCTAATTATTTCTAAGTATCTGGGCAGTAATAGCTTTTAAAAATCAACTTTATTGGAATATAATTTACATTGAATAAAATGCATTTATTTTGTGTCCAATTCAGTAAATTTTGACATATATACATATACATATATATATGTATATATACATATATACATATACACATATATATGTCAAAATTATACATAAATACATACATACACACATATATATGTCATACATATATATACACACGCATATATATATGTTACTATCAATACAGTCAATATAATGTGTGTGTATATATATATATACGTATATACATATGTATATATATACGTATATGTATATATACGTATATACATATACGTATATATATATACACACACATATATGTCAAAATTATACATAAATACATATACACACACATATATATGTCATACATATATATACACACACATATATATATGTTACTATCAATACAGTCAATATAAAAAAACATTTCCATTCTAAAACGTTTCTTTATGCTTCTTTTGCAATAATCACTTAATTAGCCCACAAATGATTGTGAGGCTATTTAATATTTTAACTTTGGGAAATAAAATATGCTTGTATATAAAGTGTTTTGTAGGCAACTAAGGTAGATAATTAGGGTGGATTTTTCCTTTTTAAAAACTAGTTTTTAAAAAGATTATCAAAAATTTTGATAAAATCAAAAAATACAGAAAAGTAGAAATAAGTAAAATAAAATAGCCTATAGTCCAACCACCCAATGACAAGCTACTACTAACGTGTTGGTATATAAAAATTTTTTTCTTTCTAAAAATTCCTGAAGTATTAAATATATACAGAAGCATATATGTAACATATAGGTTTTAAAGTATAATAATGCAACAAACAAGCCACTTCGTTTAAGAAATAGAATGTTAACTAATATCATTGGTGCTCTAGGTGTTCTATATCAGCCCTTTCTTGTTCCATTGGAGATAACCACTGTTTTGAACATTTTAAATCACTTTCTTGCTTTTATTTTATAGTTTGTTTTTCAGGAAGAATAACAGACATACCAAAAGATGCAGTAATCATAAGCAAATAGCCCTATGAGTTTGCTTATGAACACACCCTTTTAATCATCACCCAGATCAAAAAAAAGAATATTCATAATACCTTAGTAGCATTTCTTATGCCCTTGCCAAATCAAAACACTTCCCCAAAGGTAACCACTCTTCTGACTTTTTGTACTTTTCATAAATGAAATCGTGTAGTACATCCTCTTTTTTGTTTTGTTTTGTATATTTTAAGGCAATATTATTAGGTGCTTACATAGAATTGTTATATTTTCCTTTATGATTGACTCATTTATCATTATATAATGTGTCCTTTTATCTTTAGTGCTGTTTCCTGCCTTAAGACCCACTGTATTTATATCAGTTTTCTTTTGCTTAGTTTCTTGTCTTAAAATCTGTATCAGTTTTCTTTTGATTAGTTTTTGCATGTATATCCTTTATCATTTATTTTCAAACATTTTGTGTACTTATATTTAAGGCATGTATATTGTAAGCAGATTAGAGTTGAGTTTTATGTTTTTATTGAGTTTAATAGACTAGTTTTTTGCTAAAGTAGTTAGTTCATTTATTAATATAATTATATATTTTTATTTACATTTTTAATATTTTCTGTTGCCTTAATTATCTGTTGTCTTTTTTTTCTCTTTCTTGCCTTTTGGATTAATCAGCATTTTTTCTATTCTGTTTCTATTCTCTGTAAGCTTATTAGTTATACATTCTTTTATTTATATATTAGTGTTTATATTGGAAATTATAATAAATATCTTATAATATACAATGTATTATATGTAGTATATAATACATAATATGTATATCTAGCATAATATGTTTATCATTTCTTGGACGATGCAAGAACCTTAAACACTAAGAGGATTTACATACGATTGTTGTCATGTATTTTAATCTATGTATAGTTTAAACTCTGTAAGACATTGTTTTGAATAGTCAGTATTCTCTTATATTTACTTACATATTTACCATTTCTGTTGCTCTTCTTTCTGCAGCTCCTTTATCTTTGGCATTATTTTGCTTCTGCTTAAAGAATTCTCTTTAGCATTACTTTTAATGAGGCTCTATTGATTTTTATTTTTTCTCTTTGAAAATGCCTTTATTTTGCCTTCATTTGTAAATTTTATCTTTGCTGGGTGTAGAATTCTAAGTTGACAGTTTCAGCACTTTAAAGATGTTCTGTGGCATTGTTTTATGTGTAAAGGTCATGCTACAGGATTATTATTGCCTCTTTGAAGTAATCTGTCTGTTATACTCCTTTTAATGTTTTTAAGTCATTAATTTTTAGTAGTTTTTCCATGGTGCGATCAGATACGATATTTATCTGTCTTGCAATTTGTAGAATTTCTCGTATCTGTGGCTTGATGTCTTATGTCAGTTTTGAAATGTTCTTGGTTGGTTAATGGTTTTTGAAATATTTTTTGCCAGATAATTATCTTCAGGTAATATTTCTGCCCTGTTCTCTTGCCTCTCTTAGGACTCTAGGTACAGACTTTTTCACTATGCCCATATCCCTCTTACATTTTTTTTCCTATATATTTTTTCCCTTTGTGCTGAAATTGGATAGTTTCTACTGATGTTTCTTCCAGGTCTCTGTTCTACTGTGTTGAACCTGCTGTTAAACCTACTGAGTTTTTCATTTAAGGTTTTCTTTAAATTATAGAATTTATACTAATCACTGCCCCCATAGTTTCCAGTTCTTACATGAAATTCTTCACTTTTTTTCTTGAACGTATTAATCAGATAATTTAAAGGCTATGCCTGATAACTTAATATCTTGCTTGAGAGCCTGTTCTGTTTTTACCCCTCTTGGTGTTTGGTTCTTTGGTTCTGCTTTTTAGTATGCTTGATGGATAGCTAATAATAATAAATTAAAAAATAAAAATAAAAAGTGTATATTTAGTTATTGGACATAATATGTAGAAAATTATGTAAGTCTGGGTGCTATTTTTGTGCAGATAATTTTCTTTTGGTAGGCAGCTAATAAAGACATAGATCACCTTAATCCAATTAAAGATTGAGATAATTAAAGGCTATATGTTTCAGTTATAAGTCCTTTTCTATTTTGTTTTCCCTTATACTCAAGCTCTTAGGACATAGTCCTTCATGAGTCTTGACTGTAAAACCTGGGGTGTTTACCAGGACATTTATTTTGTGGTGGGACCTTAACTCCAGTTTTTGCCTCCCTAGCACAAAGAATCAGAGGCTTTACAGTACTTGGTTTCTTAGCCTCTTACCTGCTGCTTAGGTTGTTACCTTGTCACAGCATACTCTGGGGTCTGCATATCCCTCGAGGAGGAAGCAGAGATTTGGCTGTGTCTCAGTATATTTCCCTTTTCTCTGGGCTGTTGACTCTTTAAGCCCTCAGTTGCTCGTCACTGCTTTCAGTTTTTTATCTTTAAATCCAAGCTTTTTAGTTTTCAGTAGGAGCTTTGGTTTTATACAGGCTACTTTATCATCATGGAGTAGGAGTTATATATATTTAGTTTTGCTTATTTTAAAAATTATACTGTGTACATTTTTCTGTGGCTTTTTAAAAACAATTGAGCCTTGTCTCTAAGATTCATCCTATTTGATTCATGAGCTTCAGTTCATTTTCATTACTGTGCAGTGTTATTTTGTATGTCAGATCTGCATGTAGTATTTAATTACCACTATCACAGCCGAGAAATCACATTTTATAGTTTATTGATTGACTTTCAAGTTGTTGAGACTGCAAAGTACACATCTCCTCCTACCTAGTATATATTAAGCTTCATGAGATCAATATTTTCAAAATTTAAATTTCTATACCTGGTAAATATTAAGCTTCATTAGATAAGGTATTTTCAGAGTTTAAATTCTGATACTGGGGAGTGCTTTGTATACAGTAGATGCTCAATAATGTGTAGGCAGTGTACCTTTTGCAAAATGTTTTGGTATGATTTTTCTGTATATGAGGAAAATTCGTCATCAGAATTTGCCATCTAAGTCTAATTGATGTTTTTTAATTTTTTAATATTTTTAAGTCCTTTTAAAGGTAGTGAAAGTAACTTCACTGAAAATTTTAATAAGAATTTAAACATTGCAAATCTAAATTTTCATTTCATATTTTTCTAGTTTTGAAGATATATGTGCTAAATTGGCAATATCCTTTGAAGATAAATATTTACTGATCATTTGTCATGTATGAACCTGGCACATGTCCATCTTGTGAATAACTGATTCCTGGTTTTAAATACAATTCTAATAGATTACAATTACTCTCGTTCTTCTTGCACTTGTGTCATCAGAGTATAATACTGACTCCAGATCTCAAATACATTACAAATAGATTCTGGTTTATCATTACTTCTGTGTATGCATTGCCAAATTTAATGCTTTTGTAACTTTTAAAAGCTCATTATTTTGTCGAAAGGTGGATGTCTTATCTCTATATAGCAAAACATTTTTTATTTTAAGATTTACAGACACTTATCAGGATGATCAGTCCTATGAATTTTTTCAGTTTTTACATCATCTGTTTCCTTCCAAGTGCTTTTATACACACACTTTCCTTCATTTGTCCACTTCTGAGCCGTATTTGGTGTACACATATAAAAGATGGAAAATTGCGGTCCTACATCTTTTAGCAGAATGGGATGGTCCAGGTTCTTGACACAAAATATTTTGAATTGAAGTCCTTCCTATTGAATGACTACTAGTGAGGATACCATATTTTCTTTTTGTCCTTAGAGATGTATTGTTCATTCATTTTCTTGAATGAGACCATTCATCTAAGAGGATATCATTTGACGATAAACTATGATATGATTTATATGATAAATTGCTTATATGATAATTTGCCAACATCATTAGAGTCTACAACAGTGATTTTCAACCAGGGACGATTTTGCCCCCAGAGATTATTTAGCAATGTCTGGAGACCTTTTTGGTTGTTAAAGCTGAGTTAGGTGGGGAATGGGTTGGAGGAGGTAGGCTGCTCCTGGCATCTACTGGGTATAGGCCAGGGATGCTGCTAAACATCCCCCAGTGCACAAGACAGTCTCACACCACAAAAAGTTATCTGGCCCCAAATGTCAATAGTGCATAGGTGGAGAAGCCCCAGTCTAGAGTGGTGTCTCTGTGCATTTATCTTCTGCTTTATCTAAAGTTTTGCTCTTTCAATTTTTTTTTTCCTATTTGCCCTTATGGGTGAAAAATGAAAAATTCTGAATTCTCAAGTATATTCAAGGAAAACTAAAAAAAACTTACAAGGAAGATGTATCCAAACTTTTTTTAAAACCTTCTTAAGAGATGATGTAACACTTTGAGCAATGCAAAAAGAAAACTGAAAGATGATGTAAAAGTAGTGATTTTTTTCATATTGTGTCACCTTTTCAGGTGTTTCTACCTTCCATTGTATATCATACTTTGCATTTTAGTCTTTTTTTGTCAGGATAATTAGGAATAACTGATGATTAAAGTAAAAGAATTCCTAGGATGCTGAAATAGCAAAATGTTTCAAGATATAGGAAAAATAAGATTACTAAAATTGCATAATGTATCAGATTTATAAAAGGGTACAATAGACCCATGTGGTAATTGCAAAATAGAATGAGTTTATGCTATTAAAAAAGTAGATTTTTTTTTGTTCTTGGAAGATACCGGAGATAGAATAAAACTCTAATATTTAAAACAATTCTTTTAAAAAATTCGATCAAAAAAGAAACTAAATTCTGATATAAAATGGATATTGTATGAAAAAGGTTTTTTTAGTCATTTAGCTTTTTTAAATGCTGCATTTAATTTATTTCTTAGAACTTTTAACTTGCTAATTGTGCAGTGTAAATCTCAGATTGTAGGGTTTCTAACACTTGGTTTTAGAATCCTTTCTGGGAGTATAACATGTATTTGGGAAGTGTCTAGTTAATAATATATGACATAACTAAGAAATTTTCAAATAAGAAAGTTGTTTTATATTTTATATTAGGTATCAAAGTTATATGAGTCAGGTTTTTGAAAATGATCACTTCAAGTAGGTATTTTAGGAGGCCTTATATCTGTTGTTATTGCTCAGAAACTTTTGAAACATTTATTGTACAGTTCTTTCAATGAGTGCCTATGGCACACTGAAAATTCACACTTCTGAGGATTTTCAGAACTTTTTTTTTAATTACTGAAAGATATTGTGATCAAAATAAGAATGGCAAATACTATGTTTAGTCAGAATGACATATGATCATCAAATAATGACAATTTTTTAAAATAGTAAAAATATCAAAAGACGAGTTAAAAATTGCAGTGGCAGCATCATTGGAAACTACTTTCTCACAATAACATTTAAAAAAATTATGTCATTTGGACGTATGAATTCTTATATTTTTGTTACAGTCTTTTTGCTGTATATCTGTACCTTCTTTACATTGAGCTCTCTTTTGGATGTTAAAACAAACACTTTTGTCTTAAATATATTATGAAACTTAATTATTGCTTTTAGTCCATTAAACAAATCTGCAAGACTTCCTCATAATTATCCTATCCAGATTTCTCCTACTCTTGGTGCTTATAGTACTTCTAGGCTGTCTTTGACTCTGAGCTGAGGGTGTGGGCTCGAAAAATTGTTCGTCCCCTTAGGTAGTAGTCACTGCAATGAAATCAGTGCTTCTTACAGAGTTTAATATGTTAGTCCTGCTTTTACATTTTAAAATAGCTATTGATAGTTATAGATAATCTTTTGACTGTGGCAGTATTTCTTAAAGAGTGCTTGGCCCTAAAAATAGGGTTTCAGTTTTTCTTTAACCCATTTCCTGTTTAGGAAAAAAAAGTGCAGCTTACTCCCATTGTTAGTTTAACATCATGCATAGGAATGCTAAGTTTTCTAGGATTTGACATTTTTAGCGATTGAGAATTATTATATTTTACAAATGGAAAATTTATAAAAACAGAGTGCTATAAATAAAATGTTTCCAAAGATTATCGATCCACTAGAACTATGTGAAAATAATAACAAACGAGGTATTTTGTGGCCAACTTTGAGGGTTTAAGGTTAGGACTGTAATCTGCGAGTTATCTCGGTAAATGCTGCAGCCACCAGCATTCTCAGGGCAAACGAGAAATAGGTTAATCAGGAGCAGATATCTGATCTAAAATATTTTGACAATGAGTACCTATCCTTACCAAAATGTACTGGAATTAACTTTTTTTTTTTTAAATGGAGAAATATCATTTCTCGTTAAACAAGCACCAGAATATACTTAAACTGTTTATGATAATATGATATAGCAGATGTACTTCCTATGTTCTGATTTCTGTTCTTAAAAATTGTACCAGCTCTTTGACTGTGTAATTCCATGTTTAGGTTGTTCCAAGGAAATAGAGATATGTACCAAGAATTATGTACAGTATATATATAGTGGCAATAAAAATAATCATGAAAAATTAGAAGCAACCTTTATGTTTGGGAGATTGTTAAATTTGCAAGCCCCTATTAAAGGTAATGTTCTTGAGTAATATTTGGGATTAAAAAATTAATTGGTAAAAAAGCGTTAAGATAGCACATATATCAAAATGTTAGCAGTAGTTACCCATGGGTGGTAGGATCATGAGTAATTTTAAGTTTTGGTTGATACATTTGTTTGTTAGTGCATGTTCTTCTGGGTTTTACACATTTTAAATAATGAACAGGTATTGTTTTAAAGTTTAAAAGTTAAACTGAATTGGGGAAATAAAGTGCTAATAAAATGATACTTTAAATCAAGGGAAGGATACATATTTTCCCATTTCTTTATGTTATTAAATAAACATCAGACAAATCTTTGCTATATGTAGAACATTAATGGATTAGAAGGCATGATTCTTGTCTTTAAATTTATATTCTGTTTGTGGAAGAATGGGTTTAATAAGCAATCAGTACTACAGAATTTGTCAGATTTTAGGAAATTGGAGCTGTCATTTGTAGGAAAGTGAGTAAAATTTTAATAGTGTTAGGCCAAGGCTGAATAGATCAAAGTGGGCTGGGGTCTAAGTAAATAACCAAGCCTTAGAGAATGCAGTAAAAGAATGGAGTGAAGGCCAGTGGGGTGTAGGTAGAGACTGGGGTTGAGGATGGGAGTAAAACAGATATATAGAGTATTTTAAACTGAAATGAATCTAATGAGTCACTACCACCATTTTAAAAAAGACAGTGAAAGATGAATACATGGTAAGATAAGCACTGTTTCATGGAACTTTTGTTAGCATTTTGCGTGTATTGTGTATGTGTGTGTGAGGAGGAAGAGAGAACTGGGTCAGGATGTAAAAAAATTTCTTACCTTATTTGAGGTTGTTTGAGAGACACTGCTCCAGAGCCTGCCAGATCAGCTCTGATTATAGCTACAGCACTGAAACCACATTGACTGTTATTTGTTTAAACAGGTTCTCTTAGTAATGAATGCTTTTGGCTTTTGTGTGTCTGAGACATCTTTATTTTGCTTTCATTTTCGAAAGATAATTTTGCTGAATGTAGAATTCTAGCTCGATTTTTGTTTCAGTACTTTAAAAATATTGCTCTACTGCATTCTCACATGCATTGTTTCCAGTGAGAAATCAGGTGTCATTCTTTGTTCCTTCTGTACTTGTCTTTTTTCCACAGGTGGCTTTTTTTTTCCAGGTGCCAAAATTTAAAATTTTTATTCAGCAAACAAGATATATCATTATAATGACTTGTGTTAAATTCTGTGGGAGAAAAGCCAAAAAATATTGTAAAGAAATGGCATAAAGACGTAGAAGCCAGAAAGGGTTGAAAATACTAGCAGTTACAAGAGTGAGTTGTAGGAAGATGTTAATTTTCAGTCTTCACAGGCTGCTTTTAAGATTTTCTCTTAATCCCTGGTTTTGAGCAGTTTGATTATATGTTCCATGATACAGGGTTGTTTTTTTTTTTTATGTTGCTTGTGCTTAGGGTTTATTGAACTTCTTGAACTTGTGGGTTTGTTTCATCAAGTTTAGAAAAATTTTGGTCACATCTTTTTTCTGTCTTCCCCCTTCTCCTGCTCCCCACCTTTGAGATCTACAATTACATGTGTATTAGATTTCTTAAAGTTCTTTTTTCTATTTATTTTTTAATAGTTTCAGTTACTGTGCCTTCAAGTTGACTAATCTTTTCTTTATCAATATCTAATCTGCCGTTGTAATTTTTATCTCTAGAAGTTTGAGTTGGGTTTTTTTATATATACTGTTTCCGTGCTAACTCTTTGAGTACATGGTATATAGTTATAACAGCTGTTTTAATGTCCTTCTCTGCTAATTCTAACATTGTCAGTTTGGGGTCAATTTTGATTGATTATTCTCATTTTGGCTTGTTATTTCCTGCCTCTTTGCATGCCTGGTCATTGTTGATTGGATACCAGACATTGTGATTTTTACCTTGCTGTGTGATGAATAATTTTGTATTCCTATTAAATCTTTTTGAGCTTTATTTTAGGATGCCGTTGAGTTACTTGGGAACAGTTTGGTATTCTGGGACTTGCTTTTATAATTTACTGGGTAGATCTGCAGAAGTGTGCTTTTTCTAAGACTGCTGAGGCACTACCTTCCTGAGCACTGTACCCCATGAATTAAAAGGTTTTCTAGTCTGGCTGATGGGAATCAGCGCTGATCCTGGCCATGTGAGTGCCGAGCACTGTTCTTTCTAGTTCTCTTGAACCTTGGGTAGTTTCCTCACATGGATGCGGTGATGGTGTATTCTACTAAATACTTGAGGGACGCTTCTGTTCTTCCTCTGGTACTGTGTCCTATGAACTCTAGCTTCCTTGGTTTCCCAGGATTCTTAGCTCATCTTCTTAATCAAGAAGTCTTCCTGGCTCTGCCTCAATTCCTCCAACCCATCCTACTGTCTGAAGACTCTTTAGGCAATAAACTGGGGCAGTCGTAGGGCTCTCTTAGTTTATTTCCTGTCTCTCACAGATCACTGTCCTTCACTGCCTGACGTTCAGTGAGAAACTTGTTTTTTTATATTTTGTCTGTTTTTTTGTTGTTTTAGGCAGGAGAGTAGATCCAGTTTCTGTTATCCTATCTTGGGGAATAGTGGAAACCTACCTATAGGGTTTTATTTATGGAATTTGACAGGCTAATTCTGAAGTTCATCTGGAAGAGAAAATTCACAGTAGCAAAGCAGATTTTGAACAGGAAGTGTTCAAAACAACAAAGAGGGGCTTGCCTTTCCACATAGCAAAACATGAAACTAGAGAAATTTCAATGGTGTGCTCTTTGTGCAGGTAATGGACAAATAGATAAATGGAGAAACAGCGTTTGTATGTGTATACATTCACATATTTATACATTAATTTATAACAAGTGGTATTTCAAATCTGGAAAGGGCATTAGGATAATCGATTGCCCATTTAGAAAACAAAAAATTATAAAAACTGTATATTCATTAGAACATGGTTTTAGCATCTTGTGATCAAAACTCAAAATAACAGGGGCTCAGGAAAGGTAGAAGTTTTTATTTCTCATGGAAAAAGTCTGATTTATGTAGTTAAACAGGATTCAGGCTTCTTTTATGTTTTTGCCCTCCTATCCATAAGATATTTTCTTGTTTACGCAGTTTAAAAGAGCTCATCTTCTTTCAGTGGAAAGAGACTAAATAGATGAAGAGAAGGTATACCCTTTTCTCCTAAGGGAACAACACAGAATTTTTATCGATCTCTTCTGTTTAAAACCTCCAGAGAAGTTGGAGAATAGCTCTATTCAGGACAGCCCTGTGCCTAGCTAAATGTTTTGTTGTTGTGAAAGAAGAGAATATTAGAAATTTGGGGACAACTGGCTATCTCACCTTTACTATACAGAATACATTTCAAGTGGATGACAGGAAAAATATGTAAGTATTAGATGTGTATAGAATATGTGTTTGCTCTATAGATTACAAAAGTCCTGAACAAGAGGCAGAAGCATAAGCCATAAAGGGAACAATAGCTTTTTATTACATAGGAATTACATACATATTACAATGGCTATATGACAAAAGATTTAAGCAAAGATAGATGACATACCAGAAAAGTACTTGTAATGTATACAAATGAAAAAAGATGAATATCCAGGATATATAAAGAGTTCCTTTAAGTAAATGGCAAATACTGTAGTAGAAAAATGAACAGAGCACATGGACGGACAGTCCACAGAAGAAATCCAAAAGGTTCATAAACATTAAAATATACTCTCTATCTCATAAGATGAGAAGTGCGAATTAAAATGACATCTTGTCTGTCATATAGGTA
>NW_006432943.1:9107031-9157166 GCF_000325575.1 Pteropus alecto
TCACTTACTGGGTGGGAGTATAAGTACTATTGGTGGGAGTATAAGTGGGTTCTTTCCTTCTGGAAGTCAGTTCAGCAGTATCAAAACTAATGATACAATGACCTCTGACCTCATAATTTCACTTTTAGGGATCTTATAAAAAAAAGTCATCAACATGTAGGCTAAGTGATTTCTGTATAAGGTATTTATTATATCATTGAATTAACTAAAGACAGTAAATTATGTCAATAGGGAATATTTTAAAAAATTATATCTGTACTGTAATAGTATGTAACTATGAAAAGGAATGAAGTAGTTCTATATAGACAGACAGAATAATCTTTGTGCTATATTGCTAAGTGAAAAAAAGTTGCAGAACAGGAGATAGAGGAAGAATCCATTTACGTAAACAATGAAACCCAAAGTGTATTGGTGTGCACATGTGTGCACGTGCTTGCAGTTTTATAGAAAAAAAGACTTCAAAGGGTAAATACCGTTCTGCTTACACTTGGGGAATGCTTGTGGGAGGTGGGGGTTTACCTCATGTTCTTCAGTGTGGTTTGAACTTTCTTTACAGTAAAACTAAACTTACAATGAACTGTAGTAAAATCTAATCTTTTGGCTTTCACATATTTTATTTTAGGATTGGTCCAAAGGAAGATTTTTTCCACTGTTCGAAATGTAACTTATGTTTAGCTATGAATCTCCAAGGAAACCACAAGGTATCAATTGTAATAATTTTTAAAAGTATTACAATGTTTTTGAAAATGAGCTTAAATCCTAATGTTTTGAAGCATAATTTTCAGATATTACCAAGTACAACCATGTTGCTTTTTATTTTTAAGCAGTCTTAAGGAAGGAATAGATTTTTTTTAAATATACACCTCAGAATATCTGATCCACCATACCACCTCTTTATAGTGTATATGAATATTTATATCAGTTGCTAGTGTAATGTTGACAACTCTTAAATTGGTTTGTGGATATTTATTGGTACTAGTTTCAAGAATAGCTTTCACAATGCATAGTACAGAAGTACAGAACAGTGTGATCTGTTAGCACAGCATTCCAAGAAAATTCAGAAATATACGTATATTTGTTTCATAATTAAAGAAATAATTTTTAATCCAGGTGTAGCAATTATATCATGTTCCTAAGCCCTTAAAATTATTTTCCATTATTTAGAAAAAATGTAATAAGTTATCATTTATAGTACTGATTCTATCTAATATAAGAATTTAGAGAATGGAGAGACTAATGTGGATTTTTAAAAATAGGTAATAACTGACCTAAAATAGTAAAGTGGTAAGAGAAATTGAGGTGAATAATAGATATATGGGATATAGTGACAAGGTATAGTGGAAAAAGAATAGGGCTAAGTAAAGATGGCTCTCATGGTTTTTAGCCCTGGCTTATGGTACTTGTTTGATAGATTGTGAATTTGTTCTAGCTAAAATATTGAGTTTGGTTTTATAGACTTGAGTCTGGGGTGATAGCAAGATAAGCTATGCTGTCTTTCAAAACTTACATGCACATATTCTCTTATATTTTTGTTCTGTTTCTCAGTTATCTTTTATTGTCTGTATTAGTAACTGGTCCTACCCATCTACTCAAGTGCTTGCTTAAAAAAACCTGCGCATCATCCATGGCTTGCTTGGTGCTTTCCCTTATCTTCTTACATCTAATCAGACACTGTCTTGTCAAAGTTAAGAACTCAGGCCCTGGAGATAGCCTGTTGGAGCTCAAATATAGTTCCACCTCTTGTAAGCATGCAATTATGGAAGTTGTTTTAGCTTCTCTGGGCCTCAAGTACCTCATATGTAAAGTGGGATAATAATTACACTTTTTTCATTTAGAGATTGAAGTATTAGTTAAGCTAGTACAAGTAATGAACTTAGCATACAGCATGTAGTAAAATCTCAATAATATGAACTGTTATTATTATCAATATTATTAAATAGTTTAGCTTTGGAGTAAAATACGTATAAAATAGAAAGGTTCCAAACATTATCTCTGCATCTTTGATTAAGTCTTAACTCACCAAGTTTCCTTATCTGTAAAATGAAGATAATTTGAATAATTAAGATATATTGAGCAATATCATTGTTTCAGATAAAGTGCAAGAGCTGAAATGGTTGTGAGAGTTAAGCTGTTTTTGTCAGACATATAAGAAACATGTATTAATGTTAATTATTACCTTTACTAAATAGGTATTATTTCCTTTATTAGTTTTTATTATTAATGATATTGTTATATCTGTCATTTCCATCTAGTTAAGCTTTTGTTAATTTGAGTTTCTCTTTTAAACAGTGTATTGAAAATGTTTCTCGGCAGAATTGTCCGATATGTTTGGAGGTAAGCTTAAAATAATTTTTGCTTTGGGACTATCCCCTGGTGAGTTTAAAATACTTATATGTTTATATTGTCTTCATGCAAGCACTAACAGTTATTTTCTTTTGCAGGACATTCACACATCTCGTGTTGTTGCTCACGTCTTACCGTGTGGACATCTTTTACATAGGTAGTATAACTTTGGTTTCTTTTCTCAAAAATGTTTGAAAATAGTGGAGATAGTTTTTGCTTTACTAAAATGATGTCATGTTTTCTTTCAGAACGTGTTATGAAGAAATGTTGAAAGAGTGAGTGTTTGGGATTTTAAAAAATTATAATAGTAAGATGTCTGGTTTTTTTTTTTTTTCATTGCTCTTATTTATACCATATTGGGCATGACATATTTATATTGAAATGGGTAGAGTAGAAGAGTAGTGTTAAACTGGGTGCAAAGCATATTGGGGAATGTAGAACTACACTTTTGTCCCCATGTTTCTATTATGCCTTATCTCATCCTACAAACAGATAGGAACTCCTGATTTTCTGGCTATACCTACCAGGAGGCACAGTCTCAGCCAGAGGCAGTCATAGTTTTGTGAAAATGCTGAAGCATGTTAAAATTCTGTTAAGTAGTTATATTGGTCTAGTATAATGACCTACAAAGAAAGCTGGTAACGAGATTATTTAAACCTGAGACTTTATTGTGGGAGAAGGATGTTAAATTGAGGTAAGAATAGTTAGGAAAGAGGAGACTTGTAAAATGTGTTTTGGTCTTGCAAATTGATGAGCAGAGATTTTAATTTACTATAATAGCCAGATAAAAGGAAACTTTCAGAATTTTTAGAAAGGAAATCATATCTGAATAAGTTTTAAGGAATACAGTCTCTTTGCTTGAATATATTCAGATAAAAGGAAACTTTCAGAATTTTTAGAAAGGAAATCATATCTGAATAAGTTTTAAGGAATACAGTCTCTTTGCTTGAATATATTCAGTGTTGAGCTAAAAAGCAGCTTAATTGGTTTTTAAAAATAGTATATTCTACAAAGACCATGGACTAATTACTTTTCGTTTTAGAGAATTGAGGAAAAAGAAGTAAGTTTAAAAAAATACTGTATGATATGGGATTTAATTGAAAACTTGTAGGGTAAAAGTTTCCAGATTTGTAACAGATCGTCTTGAAATATAGAATAATGCTTTGTCTTGTCTGGTTTATGTATCAGTTAGCATGCATCTTCTTGTATACTTGAGTCGATATACTCCGTTTAATTGTTTGGAAAATAACCTTCCTATCTTTTCTAGAGGCTACAGATGTCCATTATGTATGCACTCTGCTTTAGATATGAGTAGATACTGGAGACAATTGGATGATGAGGTAGCACAGACTCCTATGCCATCAGAATATCAGAACATGACTGTGGATGTGAGTAGAATTAGTGTTTAAAACTTTTCAGGTTCTTTGTTGATATTCCTGTTTGTTTTTGCCCTTTTGATCAACTCTGTCTAAAAATACTCCTTTGGCATAGATGCCAATGTGATGATTAATGGGAAGGACAAAATAATCTTTAAATTTTAGTTACTTTGAATTCAAAAGACCAGGGAAAAAAGTTCTAAGAATAACTTTGCGTGCAATTCTTTCCAACACTAGATGGCAGGCAAAAACTTTCTTCTGAATTATTTATACATTACTTGCCAGAATCAGTCAGTAATGTTAACTGAGTCGAGGTGAATTACTCATTAAATGTTTTATTTTAACTATGTTTTATTTTTAATTATTTTAAATTTATCTCAATCAAACATGTTTGCTGATTTTTAAAGATTACTTTTGGTTTTTAATGTTTATTACCCTGTTTATTCTATCTTAAGACTTTTTTATTTGGTCTTAACTTGCAACTTAAAGTTAGCTTTCTGGTGCTTTAATAATTTTTGGACATCTAAATTTTTTAAACATCTTCAGTTTTGCTCATATTTACACACAGAAAAATCATAACCACTTAACCAAAGCCAAATAAAAATTATTTTTTGTTTTATACACACTGGAGCATTTCATAATTCATGAGGGTAACTGAATTGTTAGTAAGGTTAATGATTGGTCACTTTTGGAATATTGATAATAACCAATAATAACTGATAATCATGTGATGTTTTACTAGAGGCTGTAGTGTGCTTTGTTTCATGTAGATCATTTTTTAAAATAACAGCTTTAATCAGATATATTTCACATGCCACACAACTCATCCATTTAAAGTATATAATTCAGTGCTTTTTAGCATATTGTTGGAGTTGTACAAACATGGTCACCATCAATTTTAGAATATTTTCATCACTGAAACTGTACCCATTAGCAGTCATTCCCCAATTCACTAGCTATCGGCAACCACTTATCTGTTCTCTGCATTTAGATCATATTCTTGAGAATTATTTTTCAAATTAGAGTAAATTTTGGAGTTTTCTCCTTATTATGGTTTGACTATTCTAAAGCTAATGCTTTTCTCACATAGTTTTGATCGATTTTCAGCTTAACACTTTTTATATTTTTCAGGATTTTAGTACTGGAAGATAATTCCTTAGTAGCACCTTATTGTCATTTTAGAGATGAGCCAAAAACTTCTCTTTGTTCAATTTTAGGTACTACTTTTGGACTTTAATTCATTCCTGAGGCCTAGAAGACTAGGAACTTAGTATATTAAATCTAAAGAATAAGCAAAAATATTATAAGTATGTAAAAATCTGTTTTATGAAACATTTTCTAAGTGTCAGTAAAAATAATGAAATATATATGTTATTTTGAATTGTAAGTACAGATGGTACTGGATTTATGACGATTTGACTTACAATTTTTGACTTTATGATGGTGCAAAAGTGATACACTTTCAGTAGAAACAGCCTAGGCGAAACTGATATCTGGTAGGTTAAGTGTATTAAATGCATTTTTGACTTATAGTATTGACTTATGGTGGGTTTATCAGGATGTAACCCCATTCATTGTAAGTCATTGTAAGTCAAGGACCTGTATAGGTATTGATCTGATAATGCCTATGTTAATTTTTGTTTTAGCACTATTTATACTACTTGAGAACTATTTTAAAATAGACTTCTTGGCTGTAATCCACATTTTCATTTTCTGAATTCAGAGCTACTTTTAATAACTTCTTAGAGTTTTCAGTGGACAAATGAAAGGTATTTCTACTTATGAAAGTGTTTAAACTTATATATGTGTGTTTTCATATCTTCAGTATGATCTTTGAGGAATTATTTTGAGCAGATAATGCCACTTTATATCTGTAAGGTTTAATATACTTAATTCGAATTCATCTCTTCACTTTTCAGATTCTCTGCAATGATTGCAATAGAAGATCTACAGTCCAGTTCCATATATTAGGCATGAAGTGTAACATTTGTGAATCCTACAATACTGCTCAAGCTGGAGGTTGTAGAATTTCACTTGATCAGCAGTGACCAGCCTATACTGCACTGGAAAACTCAGCATTTTCTGATAGAAAAAGGCTATCTTTAGTATCCTATTGTCATAATGTGTCAGAATCTATGCATTAGAGTTGGTGTGTTTTGTACTAGTGTCACAGCATAAAATCATATTGCAAGTACTTAAGGATTCAGGGTCTCTCTACAGAATTATCATAGCTCTATATTTAATGAAAGACACTGCACTTGTGTTTTGATTGGAAATTCCTTTAGAGTCAGGTTTTTGGAAAGCCAATGATGTTTGCCACTGAAATTCACATCCATAGAAGTATGTATACTTTCATGGAACTTTGCTTTAAGTGGCACTATGCACGCAGACTTCACTTCTAGTTTTTGATAGAACTGTACTTAATTCTCAGTATTATTCTTGACTTTTTAAGGGCTGTGCTATGAGAATATGTTCTATCTTACAGTTAAAATCTAATTACATATGCATTAGAATTTTCTAAGACAGTCCTTTGGATCCTCTAAATGTGAATTTTGACGTAATAACTGCTAATAAAATTATATTGGAACAGTGTTTTATAGAAAGTTTTTTCCAGGGAACCACTTTTGACTCTGTTTTTGGCTCAAGTAGGACAATATAGTCTTATGTAAAAAATGTCTCCTCTTTTTCTTTTGAGTTATTCTTCCATAAGAGTAGTTGAGAAAAATGTAAAATAATAGAACTCTTCCACGCCTTTAGGAAACCATCAACGTGAAAATAATTTTGTTTTGGTTGCCCAAAATTATTTCTTCTAAGAACAATTCATTTATTCAGTAGGTAGGTATTCAGTGAGCAACTACTTTGTGCTGGGTATGGTTCTAGATGCTGTAGAGACAACAGAGAACAATATATGCTGTAGAGACAACAGAGCACAATATACACAAAAGTCCCTGTCCTTAATGGTGGTGCATTCTCGTGTTCCTCATACTTGACTAGCTTTTTCCTTGTTTTTCTTTAAGCATGGAGTGGGTGTCTTTGTTGTCAGTGGGTGGATTCTTTTTTCCTTAAATGCTTCAAAGGTACGGATGAGTAGAAGGGGCATGGAATATTCCTGGCAAGATCTCTGATTTCATAATACTTTTTTGGACTCATATAATGGAATTAAATATACCTCTTAATTCAGGAACAAAAGTACACAGTGATGTTTGATGATCCTGAACTTTTACAGTAATATCCCAGTATCCAACTTAGCCTGTTTATAAAAAGGTTATCTTGTATGAATAAAAAAGATAGTCTTATAAATAAAAATCCTAATATTTCTGATATATTTCTTCTTTTTTTGAAATATCTTTATCTAGATAAAAGCAGCAGTATCGATTTCCAATTTTGAGCCCAGAATTTCTCTATTCTGTCTTGCCTTCCCAACTTCTGTGTTCCAATCCTGTGTTCTCTCCCTTCATCTGTTTCTTGGCCTGGGTAGAGCTCAATGCTGATCTTGATTTCAGGGAAAGAATGAGATATCTTGCTACGTGTTACCACTCAGTATACAGATAAGGAAAGACTAGTTTTCTAGATGTAATACTTTTTGTTTCTGTTGTTCTGCTAAACTAGTTTAAATCGTGTTATTGCTTTTAATCATCTAATTGTTAGATCTTTGAGTAGGAGTGAGTTTATAATAGTAACAAAAGTCTGTGTTTTGAGAATCTACTATGTGCTAGGCTTATGCATTAGTGTTAATCATTATAATAATTCTGTAGAGTAGGTGTTTTCGTTTCGTAGATGAGAAAGCTAGGTTTCAGAGGTTAAATGACATGCTCGAGTAAATGACAGGTACTAAATGTTAGAACTGGGAATCAGTTCCAGGTTTATGACCCCAATCCCCGTGTACCACACTGCCTTTGATTCAAACTTCTGTTTTGCTAAACTACCCTTGATAGCTAAGTCATCTATTATGGAGGAGCTCATGATTTGATAGACCTTTTATTTTTAGTTGTCTTATTTTAATTCAAAATTGGATTACTTATATCCTCAATTAGATCTAAATTTGTCCAGAATATTGCAGAATTTGTATGTAATTGCTTGTTTATGATATCCAGTCATATGCTTGAAGCAATTTTCAAATGCCCTTGAAGTCCAGGATATAGTACCCTGGTTTTCTTCAAGGATTTGTCCATTACATTTCAATTCAGTGCTTAAAATTCTTCAACAGTTCTAATTCACACTCACAAGTTCCTTAGCATTCAATATGTAATAACTTAAAATGGAAATGTCTTAAAATTTTTTTGGCATTTTTTTGATTCAAAAATATCTTTATTGTAGGAAATGTTAAGAAGGTAAACTCACAATCTTGTTTTTCAGTGATAACTACTGTTATTGTTTAAACAAATAACTTCATTTTTAAAATTTCCTGTTCATAGAGAGTTTTTAAAAGCTTACAGGAATGTTAAATGCTTAGTCTGATGTTAGGAATAGTAGAATTGTCTGTCGGTGAAATAAGGTACAGCAGAATTCTCTGTGCCTAAAATAAGGTTGCCCTAGCACAAAATTTGTATCTTAGTGTACTTATTTTAAAAACCAGTAGCTCAATATGTTTATGAATTTCTTGATGCATAGAAGCTCATTGACCTTTTTATCATTAAAGAAGTGTGTATCAAGTTGTTTTTTATCTCTTGTTTCTAGAGTCTTAACTAGTCTATGGAGCTCTGTATGATATTTTAGCTTATGTTTGAAGTAATAGTATGGTAATGGTGTCATGGATTTTTAAATCAATCTTGGTTTTTTTTTTTTCACTAAAACCTATTTTTATATTGTATACATGTTAAATTTTTTTTTAATTTTTAAAAAAATTTTGGACATGAATCAAGATGAATGTGAATACTAAGGAGCCAACATCCTTTTTAAGTTCCTGGCACTTAATAGGTATTCAGTAGTCAGTAAATTAATTTGAAGTTAATTAGATATTAGGTAGATATCAAAATTCTATGCCATTTTTTAAAATAATCATCTCTGCTTAAGTTCTCTTAAAATTTTTGCTGTTCGCATTACATTCATAAAATTAATTTCTTTCTATGTGGTCTTGTTTCTTACTGTCATTTTCATGTGGACATTTTTCCTTGTGTTTATCCAGGCAATCCTTTGGATTGTATGCTACCTTTGGGCAGGTCTGCTTTTTTTATTTTGGTTTTACACATCCCTTTTCATTCCCATGATAGAGTTAGAACTACCTGGTTGTCTTACAGTCAGTTTCACTCTAAGCCTTCCCTCTCACATCCATGCTGCCAGATTACTTTTCTTAAGCTTAGACTTACTATAATTTTGGTCAAAATAAAGTATGGATTTCCAACTGTATTTAATTAAGCACAGGTTCCTTGCTTTGAAGTCTTTACAATATTGTTCCAATTTTATCTTTTCAGTTTTATTTTTCATTATTCATTTACATATACTTAAACACACCTCTTCTGAATTTTTTGCTCCTGCTTTTGCACATATGGTTTCTTCATGGAACAGTCATTCTTAGAAAAATGTTGTCATAGGCCTGCCTCTTCTTCACAGACCAGGTCAAAGTTTATCTTCTCCATGAATGCTAATTAATATTCAAGGTTCTTTTGTAATTTCTCCCTCTTAGGCAGTACATCCCTCTGTACCAGTCTTAAAGGACTTAATATTTCCTTCATTGTGGTTCAAGTTTTGCCTTTCCCCTCTTCATTTCAACACTGTATATGAAACAGTGTATATAAAGCTTCCTGTGGACAAAGCAGGAGTGGTTGTGGAGGTACCACTAAAGCAACTAAAAGCCTCTAGCAGTTGACTTGTGGAAGACAGAAACACAGGATGTAACTGATGGGGGCTAAGAGGAGGTAAGGAAGTGGGCTATGGAAGCACCCTAACCCAGGGGGATTGGGGTGAGAGAGAGAGCCTATTACTTTTTGAGGACCAGGGATGGGGATTTTCATCTTATACTTTGCTCATAAGAATTTGTTGAATTTCTAGTGAGATTAAAAGAACGTTCCCAAGTTTCACCGTATTTAAGAATCTGGTAGAACTGTATGTACATGTATGTACAAAAATTCTTTGAAAAGACCTGCAGAAATGTTTAGTACTAGAATGTATTGCTTGAAATGTGATGGTATCATGAACCTTTCTCAAACTAGAAGACAAGAATCAATTAAGTCATGCTAAAATCTGGTTGATAGTTCATCTATTCACTTATCCACTTAAAAGATTTATTTTGTACCAGTTACATGCCAGGCTCTGTATCTAGAGCTGGGTTACCAAAAAAAAAGTAAGACAGTAAATGACTTCAAGTTGTTCCTGACTTAGCAGAGGTGTATGTGTGACAGTGCTATAGGAGTGCTTTTGTGGATTTCCAACAGTGTGTCAAGTGGCTCGGTAAGTAAGGAGCTCTTAGAAACAGCCTCTTCTGGGCAACTTTTTGGCTTGGTTCTGCCACACAGGGACCCACAAAAGTATATTGTTTGGGAGCTGTGTAATCCTGTGACCTATATGTTCTCTAGAGTAAGCAGTTAAGCTTAAATTCCTGTGGATGTCGATTAATGGACTCATTCTGTGATATGTGATACGCAGGTTCCTTAGGGTAATGCCTGCTATTCCTCAGTTTATTAAGGATTGTCCTTGCTCAGATTTTGTTGCTTTGGCATGCCAAGCACCTACTCTTGTAAACCTCTGATCAGGATCAAAGCATCAGGCTGGTTGCACTTTTTTTCCCCGAGAGGCAAACATTCCAACTGTGCTGCTTTAACTCTTTGTCCCTTTCCTCTTGCATATTCTATTTTTCTTAGAGTCAGAATTCAAAATGAGCTAAGTATGCTAAACAGCTCTTTAGCCTGTATAGATGATGCTACTGCAGTTTCAACAATTGCCAGTAGAGTGAACTTAGGTGAGTCTTGGCCGTTGGCTCCTCATCCAAAAAAGGACTCTGAGGCTGAGCCTACCTGAGCCTGGAGAACTTTGAAAAAAAGTTCTGGGTCTTGCTCCTAAGGCCCAGTCACAACATCAAAAGATTGCTTTTGGAAACTCATCCCTGATTGTTTACCACCCCCTACCCCCACCTCCCACTTGGCATCACAACAACATTTGCTTGAAAAATCTGATTGGCATTTGTTCCAGTCTGCCATGCTTAGATTATTTACACATTAAGTTAATCTCCCTTGTTAAATTCTGATTTCTTTCAGAGCAACTAGGATAGTACCTGTTATGGAACTTAATATGATCTGTGCCTTCTCAAAGTTTTAAAGGGTTATATTTCTCCAGATTTCTGAATCAAGTTCTGAATTGAGAAGTAAATTTGGGAGTCAGATATTGCTGCCATCAGAGAAGGGAGATTGTGACTTGAAACCATGGCCAGTTTGAGTTTGTTCTTATTTTAAACTAAATTTACCTGTATAGCCCCTGGCTACAGGCCTCCTACGGGGAAGTTCTGCCCTGAGGAGAGGAGCAGTGTGTCGTACACACTGCAACTGCCAGGGAGCAAAGCTAGAGCCTAGAAAGGGCTTAGGCCATGCATGTGCAGTGGCTTTTCCCCAAATCTCTGATGGGGTGGGGTGAATGGGAAAGCCATGGAGAGAAGGATGGAGGCTTTTTTCCTAATTGAGCTGACGCCTGAAGGTGGAGTGAGGGGTGTGGACTGCCTGTGCAGTTGAAAGTCCATATCTGCCCTCTGCATGCATGGAGTCCCAACTTCTGTTTGACCCTTGAACAATGCTAGCCAATTGAGAAAAACCCTTATAAATAGGCCTGCACAGTTCAAACCCATGTTGTTCGAAGGTTAACCGTACTTCCAAAGGGAGTAAAATTGATTAACTGAGGCAAGAATATGGAGAGTGTTCAAAGACCCTAACTAAGACAGCTGTTTTGTCCTGGCATCCTTTGAATGGAAGGTAATCTGGTCAGACCATCTGGGCGGAATGTACCTTGCAGAGGATAAGATGAATAATCTCTTCCTGGCTAGACCTCTGGGGATGGTGGGCTGTGGCACGGCACCTTCCACTCTCTTGAGAGCGAAGCAGTGCCGGGTGGTGTAATCTGTGTACTTCTTTTTCAATCAAATCATGTTGATGTTTTAAGAGCAGTATTAGAATTAATCTGTCTCTTTTGACCTTTTTCTTTGTGATTTGATGTATTTCTTTGGGGCTATTTCATTGTGCAGATTAATGGGTTCGTTTAAATAATAGAATCATAGACTTTAGAGCTGGAAGACCATAGTCCAGCGTACTCTAGTTTTGCTTAGTCAAGCTGAATTCCAGCAAACTTCACTTGACTTGCCCCAGCTTTATTTGAAGGCCTGCAATGGAAAATTTTTCTTTGTTTTCTGCACCAGTATCTCTTCTGAGTCTCTGTATGTGTATATGCATTGGAGGCTGGAATAAATATGGTTGTCCCCTTGGATAAACACCTACCTAAGACATATGAGACATGATCTGGATTGGGAGAAGGGAGACATGGGGAAAATGAGAGAAGAATGGAAAACATGAAAGAATAAATAGAGGTATCTTCTCCAAGCTGTATTTCCCAATGTCATCTGGGCATTGCAATCTAGGTGTATTTGTATATCCAAACATTTGAGCTCCTAGGCTAGTCTAAAACAACTCTGAGTTGCCTGATGTCATGAATTATTTGTTGAGTGAGCAGCTAGATATAATAGAAATGGTTTGGACATTGGAAGCACAGAAATTCAAATTCTGTCAATCTAACACATACTGGTGTGTGACTTTAGGTCATTTCTTAAGTTCCCATTTTACTCTTTGTGAAATAGGGATAGTAGTAACAGTCTTGTAGGATTTGTGTTGTGATGTTATGTTTAAATAAAGTCTAAAGCACTAAGGATAGTGCCTCGTATATACTAAGCCTTCAATAGACATTAAGGCTCATATCCTTCCTGTTTGCAGCATTTAGATGATCTCCAGTGTATGCTCCCAATGAACTATACCAATGTCCCCAAGTCTCCAGTGACTGGAACAGAGTCCAGGCTCTACCATTTCTGTCTGGGTTCTGACTGAGGAGGGCTTGAGAGTCTGCCCAGGAACAAATGACTTCAAGTGGGTTGGGCCTTGCTCCTTGCTTTGTCTAGAGTGCCTCATAGACCTTGAGATTCTCTTAGCACCATACGAGGAATTTGGTCTTGTCCATTCAGCCTGAAGCCCAGTGCTCTCCAACCCCTTGGACATCCCTCTCATCCTGGCCCAGACCTGTTTGGCTCATTTCTCCACTGAGGAGTACAGGAACTGGTTGCTTTATACTTTTATGAGGCAAGGTTTTTTCTTCCCCTCTCCTCATACAGGTTTCATTTGGTAAGTGAAATGGTCTTTGGATGTGGAACATTCCGAGTGACTGCTCAGCTGTCTGATTGGCTGGTGAATGAATCAGTGGGTTGTGTAGGCCTTTAGCTTATTATAGGGTGAATCCATTCTCTTTGTAAAAGCAGCTGACAGATTTAGTGAGGTCGTGTTCTGGGACATTAATTTTTGGGGTCATAGTTATACATTTTGATTTCTCAAAAGAACAAATATGTTCTTAAATTTAGAAGGGAAAGAATTATAAACTTCATAATGGCTTAATTGTGGATGGGAGACTTAGATCACTTCCTAGTTTCTCTGCTTAGTATGGGGCAAGTCATTTTCCTGGCAATCAGTTTTCTTTTAGGTAAGAGCAATAATACGTAATAATTCTTGATACATTTAGAGACACCCCCCCCCACCACCATTAATAGTCATAGTTATTATTAGGCAGTAGAATAGAGTAGTTAAGGACACAGGCTCTGGAAACATTGCTGGTTGTATCTTGGCTCTGCCATGTACTTGCTATGTAACCTTCAGCAACTTATTTACCCTTTCTGTGTTTCATGGTTTATTTGTGAAGATTAACTTCTGTAAAGGGTTTAGACAAAGATAGCTATATTATGATGACTCATATCTGCTAACCTCTTGAGATTCTCTACCTAGCATCCCTTTCCCTCTCCGACTTATTACCATTCAGCTACACACACTAATTGGATGTTCATTCTTTACCTTCACTATGTTGCCCAAATTAAGCCCTATAACTTTTCTCCCTTCTCTGATTTATGCTTTTTCATCTGGATAAGATGATTGGCAGCCTATGGTACAAGGATACTGGAGAATCCTTCAGGGAAAATGAACTCAGGTAGGTTACCTTTAAACTTTGTTTCCCGACAGCAGAGGGTGCCACAATGTTTCTGGTGACAGAATCTTTTGTGCAGAATTTTTTTTTTTTTTCTGCCTGGTACTTAAGAGTGTTTCCAGGATACTGACATTGAGGAATTTTGTTATCCATTATATAATAATGACACAAACCAACATCAAGAATGTAGTCACACACACAAAAAATGCAGTCATTAAATAGTTTTAAATTTTAATTAAGCATGTCTATTACCATCTTATTTCATATCTGCCTATTTTTTGGGTCAGATGTGTAAATGTGGAATTTTTTCAAGAGTGTATGGCCAGTTTTATCTGCTTATGTTATATCCTTATACATTTGGGGGCAAGAGAGGAGGAAGGAGGAATGGTGAAGGGTCAGGGTGAGAAGAAGAAGTCTGGGAGGAGGCAGCGCTGGTTCTGGAATGATTTTCGATGCCATGGAATGAATTTTGATGCCATGAGGAATCTGCAAGCTGAGCAGGACCAGATGGACGGTAGTTCTGGGTGGAAAAGTGCTGTTTGGCTTGCTGATAATTGGAAACTGGTCAGAACGAGAAACAAATGTACATACCAAGGGGGATCCACAGTAAGGCAGATTGAATTTTCTACGATGGCTGAAGCAGGATCTTCATTCCATATGTTCACTTTCCAGTGTGACAAAAAATAAGAGGTGGGACCTACTTTTTCTCCCCGTAAATGTATGTGGCCAGTGACTATGGTTGAAGTGATGTTTCCTAGACTAGGTTATAAAGGTGGTAGGTGTGTTTCCTGGGATCTACTTGGAATGCTAGCTCTTGGGACCTCACTAGTATGCTATTAGGAAGCCCAGGTTGCATGGAGAGGCCATACAAAGGTGTTCTGGCTGACAGCCAACAGCCAGCATTGATTGCTAGGCTTATGAGTGAGGAAGTCTTTAGAGAGCTCTATCCTCAGTCACCTCCTCATTGTAACTACGTGACAGACTGTAGAACTGCCCAGCTCACCCTAGTCAACCCCTAGAACTAAGAGAGATAAGAAGAAAGTGGTTTTAATACACCATGTTTTGGGGTGATTTGTTACCCAGCAATAGTAACTGAAATACAGAGTTAAGTTCCATCAGCCAGAGGGGCTGGGATTTAAGAGTTAAGCAGAGAGTACATTTCCAAAGTTAAAATCTAAATAAGCAGAAAGGAGTTTGAGCACAGAAGGAGGATTCAAGATCAAGGATGGGTAGCCAAGGAGGGAATCTATAATGAAGCGTGACTGGTCAGGGTTCTGTGATGTGGCAGACTTACTATCTTGCCCTTCTTAACAATAAACCCAGGGTTGTAGTCTCCCCCACTTACTTAACTTTTTTTCATGGAAAATGTCAAACATATACAAAAGTAGAGCAGTTAATTCAGTGGACCCTATATTCATTGCCCAGTTTCAACATGATCAACTCATGGCCAACCTTACTTATCTATACCCTTAGTCACCTTTCCCCTTCACATTATTTTAAAGCAAATTACAATCACAATATCATATTATCCCTACGTATTTTAGATATAGCTCAAAGATAAGCACTAGATTAGAAGACATAACCACAGTACTATTATCACACCTAAAGATGAACAAATGAACAATTATATATGTAACAATTCTTATGTTTAAATTAGAATTTGAATAATATCAATACCAATACTGTTATAGAAATAATGCAATCTATGAACTTTTAATTTTAGTTTAAAAAGTAAAAGTGAAATTAACTTTAAAAATTCTGATTGTATTTTTTAAATTTTTATTTTTATTAAATGTATTGGGGTGACTTTGGTTAATAAAATTATATAGGTTTCAAGTGTACAATTCAATAAGACATCATCATTATATTGCATTTTGTGTTCACCACCCAAAGTCACATCTCTTTCTGTCACCATATATTTGACCCCCTTTATACCCCTATCTATCTGTCTCCTTCCCCTTTCCCTCTGGTAACCACTAAACTGTTGTCTGTGTCTATGAGTTTTTGTTTCTCCTGTTCATTTGATGCTTTCAGTTTTATATCCCATGTATGAGTGAAATATGGTTCTCAACTTTTTCCGTCTGGCTTATTTCACTTAGCATGATTATCTCAAGATCTATCCATGCAGTCTCAAATGGCAGTATTTTATTTTATGGCTGAGTAGTATTCCATTGTATATATGTACCACATCTTTATCCAATCATCAATTGAAGGACACTTCGGTTGTTTCCATGTCTTGGCCACCATGAATAATGTTGCAATGAACATTGGGGTGCATATATCTTTATGGATAAATGTTTTCAAATTTTGGGGTTAGATACCAAAAAAGAGGGATTACTAGGTCATATGATAATTCTATTCTTAAATTATTGAGGAACCTCTGTACTGTTTTCTGTAGTGGCTGTACAATTTACATTCTCACCAGCAGTGTATTCGTGTTCCTTTTTCCCATACCATCCTGAGTGCAACTGATCTTGTCTGGTCTCGGAGGCTAAGCAGAACTGGGCCTGGTTGGTACTTGGATGGGAAATTAACAATATATATTTTTTTAATCTTATATGTCAAAAATATTACCATTATTATTTCAACATTTATCAATATATAAAATAAGATTTTAGATTTTTCTTTTTATATGAAAACACTTTTCTCATTTAGAAAAAAGGTGCCGCTTGCTGCCAGCATTAATTTAAGGTAACATCACGCATAGGAATCCTACGTTTTCTAGGATCTGACATTTTCAATGATCGAGAATTACTATATTTTGTAAATGGAAATACCACTACTAAAAACAGAAGGCTATAAATAGAATGATGTCATTTGTTTCCAACTGCAGGCGCAGCCAACCAGTATTCTCAGGGCAAATGAGAAAAGAATTAAGTCAAATCTGGTGCATGCCTCAACTTGGACTAGCTTCTTGTGGCTAATGGCTACCAAATTGGGCAATGCAGAGCTAGTCATTGCAATTGGTCACTGTGACTTACATTACTTTTAGTCTAGGATCCCTACCATCGGCTTCCTATTTCTTTTTTTCCTTCTTGTAATTTATCTTTAAAAGAACTATGTTGTTTGTCCTATTATAGTTTTCCACATTCCGGATTTTGTTGCTTGCATCCCTGTGATCATTTATCATGTTCTTCTGGTCCCTGTATTTCTCGTAAACAGAAAGCTTGATCTAAAAGCTCGATTAGATTTAAAATAAAGTCTACTCGTAGGTTATGTTGTGTTCTTTCATTAGGAGACACAGAATGACTGGCAGCCATTGATGATAATTGTCTTCGATCCATTACCTTATTAGAGGCTGAAGATTATTATTCAACTTTTGTTTATTAGCAGGAACATTACTCAAAGGAGAAAACTCCCTTTATCGACTTGGTAATGTAAATAATAGTTGTGGCTTGATGTTTTTATTTTACAAATTATTGCTTTAAAATTGTATAAAAATCAGTAAAAATACCTACGTATTTGTTGTAGTGAGAGTAGTATGTAGATTATAGTTAGTTTTCTTTTTTGGGGGGTAGGGCACATGGGGCCAGTTTATTGCAGTTAAATACCTCTCTCTCGTTCATTTTTCCATAAAAAAAAATTAAAACACCACATAGCTTTTCTTAAAATAAAATTTTTATTTTTTATTAGAGTAACACATGTTAATGACAAAATTAGAAAATGTTGAAAAGTAGAAAGAAGAAATAGAGGAAAACAGTGGCTTTAATTGTGTCACCCAAAGATAATCCTGTGAGCATTTTGGTTTATTTCCTCACAATCTCTTGTCTAAGCATTAAAAAAAAACCAAACCCATTTATAATCACAGTGTAGTACGTATTTGCGTCCTGCTCTTAATCTGTCTGTAAACATCATTTAAATGTCTTGCATGATATTTTAATTTATAGATATTAAGCATTTAGCGTGTTACTAATATCTTTTCATTTGTAAACCTGCTGTGATGAGAGTGATGTATTTCACTTTCTGTATTTCAGAGACCACCCTTAGGAACTTATTTTAAAGAGCTAGAGTTAGAGTACAGTGTAGCATAACAAAATGAAATAATAACTCCACAGTCTGAGAACCTTTCATTCAATCATGAAATATTTGTGGAATTTCTCTTATTACACTCTCCTAGGCAGTGAGGATACAGTGGTAAACAAATAGACATGATCTCTCATTTCGTTGGGCTTATATTTTAGTGTGTGTGTGTGTGTGGGGAAGGCAGAAAATAAACAAGTCAACAAATAAGATAATTTCAGACAGTTATAAATACTATGAAGAAAATAAAACAGAGGAGCTACTTTAGAAAGAGTAGCTTTTTGTGGGGGTTTCTGGGTAGATGCTAAGTTTGGGGGGTGGGGCACCCAAATATGGTGATCAGTGATGAAGGAAGCAGAGAATAGCACCAAAGTAAATGAACATTCTATTGGTAGAAGGAGAGAGAACAAACATTTATTTTTACTTATTTATTTACTTATTTTTGTATCATCATCAATATTTTATTTTTAGAAGTGGTCATATTTCATAAATATTAAATACATCAATGGAAATAAACAGTAGAACAAAAACTATGCATTTCAAAGAAATACCTATACAAATATAAATCATTGAATTAGATATTCATATATGTTAAATAGTATAAATTATAAATTATACATTAAAATAATAGTTTAAAATCCACATAAATGAAATATAAATAAAGTTTAATATGTATATCTAAATATATTCTTGAGTATGAATAATAAACATTTCTCATTGATAATTCTCATCTTAAACTTTTTGGAGTATTGGTAGACTAATTCTCAATTCTTTGCTCAAACTCTTCATCTAATCTCATTTTTAAAAATAATTTATTTTTTATGGTGACATTGGTTAATGAAATCTGATAAGTTTCAGCTGTATACTTTAACAGTAAAGCATATATATATTTACATTGTATGTTCACCTCCCATTGTTAGATTTCTTTCTGTCACCACATATTTGACCCCTTTTACCCCATCTACCTCCCCGCCACCCCACCTCCTCTCTGGTAACCACTAGTCTGTTGTCCATGTCCATGAGTATCTGTTTGGAGAACAAACATTTTAGTATTAAAAGAAGTGTTCCAAAGAGACTCAAAAAGTGAGAGAGTCTATTGGTTTAAATCTGCTAGCCACATAAAGAGTTTCAGTATTATAAGCCATCAGAGAGATGAGAATCAAAGGCACAATGTGATACTACTTCATACCCACTAGGATGGCTGTAATAAAAAAGACAGATAATAACAACTGTTGGTGAGGATATGAAGAAATTGGAATCCTCATATATCGATGGTGGGAACATATGGTGCCACTGCTTTGGAAAACAGTGTGGCAGTTCCTGAAAAAGTTAAACACAGAGTCAACATACTATGTAACAATTTCACTCCTAAGTATATACCAAAGAGAAATAAAAACATATGTCCACACAAAATGTTGAACACGAATGTTCATAGCAGCATTACATTAGCCAAAAAAATGAAAACAGCCTAAACATCTATCAACTGATGAATAGATAAGCAAAATATGGTTTAGTCATATGTTGGAGTATTATGCAGCTATAAAAAGGAATGAAGTATTAATACATGCTACAACTTGGGTGAACCTTGAAAACATGCTAGGTGAAAGAAGCCAGTCACAGAGGACCATATGTTGTATGATTCCATTTATATGAAGTAGACAAAAACCATACAGACAGAAAGTAAATTGGTGATTGACCTGGGGGGAAGGGGAAGATGGAAAATGACTATTAATGGTTATGGGGTTCTTTCTGGGATGATAAAAATGCTCTAAAATTGTGGTAATAATTGTGCAACTCTATGAATGTATTCAAAACCATTGAGTTATCTACTTAAAATGAGTTAATTTTATGGCATATGAGTTATATTTCAATAATGCTGTCATTAAAAAAGATGTGCTAGCACCACACTCAAATTCTTCCAAGTGGAATGATATGAGACCTGGAATTTGCTTCGAAATAGTCAATTATTGGGAGCTAAGTTTCTAAATGAAATAAGATTGGATATGATTTGATGATTGTTAAAACTGAGATGTAGGTACAAGAGGGGTTCATTATACTATTTTCCCTGCTTTTCTATATATTTGATATTTTTCATAATAAACATTAATATATTTTTTATTTAAAGACCCTTGGTTCTGGTGTAGATATTAGCAGGTTATAACCATGAGAATTGGAATAGCCTGGTTAATAGCCTGGCCTCTGGAGGCAGTCTATGTATTTCGAATCCTGGACATGTAACTTCTTTATGCTTCAGTTTAGTCATCTATAAAATGGAAGCATAAAGCACCTACCTTATAGGGATGTTACAAGGATTAAATGAGTTAATATTTACAAAGTACTTGGAACACTCTCTGATACTTAGTAAGCATGAGTATGTTCACTTTTTAATTTACAAAAGAAGGGAGGGAGAAAGGAAGAGAGAAAACCTTACAAAATGAGAGTACTTGTTAGCAAAACAGAATTCCAAGTCTAAGGAATTTGAAGTCATGAGATTTTGAGGTAATTCTCACTCCATTCATTTTGGTGGAGCAAGAAGAGGGGGAAAGGAGGTGACAAGGCCATCTCCTTTTAGCAGTGAAGCTTTTGTTGCATTAGTGAGCAGAGAAATAAACCTTCAGCTACAAATGCAAAAATTTTTGCACTTTATTTTCAACCCTTGGTATTTATTACCTCAGTATCTCTGCCACAGCAAAACAGCACATTTTGCAAACCATCATGCTGTTTATGTCACATTTCCTCAAGTTCTGCTTCCTGCATAAACACCTATTAATTGACATGCATTATAGCCTACAGATACCAACAGCCTACTAAAAGAGGGTATTCTGGAGAGTGTAGGCATGCTTTGATTTCCTCCAGGACAGATATGGGAGCATCAGGGTTAGACTATGAAACTTTAAAAAGTGTTTTTCAAAATGTTTTTTAATATGATTTTGAAGTGTTTTTTTTTTTGGCTTGGACATTTCACTATGAAAAAGACCTGTAATGAATGTCTATTTTTGTGTAAAGAATGGGATTTAAAGTAAGTTTTTAAGCTTTCAAGTGAAAGCCTAAAGTTATTTGGAATGAGAGTTAGCAGTTACTTTGGGGTGATTTAACCATCTTTGTCCTTTTGATCACAGCATTTAAAGTTTTGTGACTTGGAACCACCCAGCAAGAAATACAATTTACATCACAATCCAGTACACATATAAATATATACGACTGAAAGAAAATTTTCATGGAACAATATCCCTATTATGCTAGCTTTACTCAGATGTCCTCTATTCTTTTCATTATCTCATTTTTAAAAATGCCAGTTGCAACACATTGATTTTATGACAAGGAATTCAGTTTTGGCAACATCACAGCTTGGCTATTTCCATCTTATAAACCATTTTATTTCACATTTCTGGTACCTCGTGCTATAGGGATGGTGTTAGCACTTGGATATCCATCCTCTCACTTTCCTGAGGGTGGGTGACCTCAGTGAAATGAAAGATGTTAGGAGTGTGGAGACAAGACCATCTCACTCAAGCGAAATCTTTTGGTTCAACATACATAGTTGGTCACAGAATGATTTCCTCCCTATTTTAAAAGAAAGAATTTTATCTTCCTTCTCCACTCCTCACTTTTAAATTGAGAATATAGTCATCCCACCTTATTCGTGGTTTGGCTTTCTGCAGTTTCAGTTACCCATGGTCAATCACCGTCCGAATAGATTAAGTGGAAAATTCCAGAAATAATTAGTAAGTTTTAAATTGCGTGTTGTTCTGAGTAGAGTGATGAAATCTCGTGTGACTTGCTTTGTCCGGCCAATGTCTTCGTGATATATATGCTCCCGCTTGTTAGTCACTTAGTAGCCTTCTCGGTTATCAGATCCAGTGTCCCAGTCTTAGTGCTCGTGTTAAAGTAACCCTTATTTTACTTAATAATGGCCCCAAAGCGCAAGAGTAGTGATGCTGGCAATTTGGATATGCCGAAGAGGTTGTAAAGTGCTCCCTTTAAGTGAAAAGGTGAGTATAGTACAATAAAATATTTTGAGAGAGAATACTTTTACATGACTTTTATTACAGCATATTATAATCATTCCATTTATTAGTTATTATTGTTAATCTCTTACTGTGCCTAATTTATAAATTAACTTTTATCATAGGTATGTACAGGAAAAAACAGTCCATATAGGGTTCAGTACTATCAGTGCTTTCAGCATCCACTGGGGACCTTGCAATGTATGTCTTGTGGATAAGGGGGGACTACTGTATGGTTTTGCTTTTTAAACCTCTATACTTGCTTCTCCAATATGAGGAGACAAGTGCTGTTGACATGCCCAAAGGAAAGTGCTGCTCAGATGCTAAAGCAGATCAGGAACTGTTAGGTAGGGCCTGGCCTCTTCAGCCTGCTGTTCCCAGATGTTTAGCCTCATTTGTCAGATGCTCTGGGAATGCATTCCCATAAAATATGTTGAAATGGGCAGGTTCCCTCTGGCTGTTGTTCAGTGCCACCTTAGTTTACAGCTGACTCTGGCAGCCATTTTCCTGCTTGCAGTGAAGTGGGAGGAGAGAGGAGACAATTGTGCTTTTCAGCTCATCATCATGTTAAGTGCTTCTGTTCAGGTGCTTGAAAATTATATGTCAGCATTGAAAGCACTCAGCAGCTCCAGTTAGAAGGTCAGGTACAGATTTCCTTTTCTCTACATTGGTGCATGTATTTGTGGTGTCATATCTTTTCTTAGGAAAGGTTTTCCACTGCATTTTCCTCTGTGGCTGAAACATGATACTTGCTTTTGACTCTGGCCTTGGGAATGGGTTCTTGTACTATTTCTGTAGAGATATTCTTGACTTTTCCCTCCCTGCCTCCCTCAAAATAGAGAATACGGAAATAGATCTTAGCATATAAGAGAATTTAAAATGCAAGAAACTGGTATTTTACTCTGTTGAGAGAAGTTAGAATTATTTAATAAATACTAAATCTAGAAGAAATCTGGAAGAAAGTAAGATTTGACCTTTATATGATATAGAAATATAATTTTAAGATTAAAAATGTAAATGAGGAAAAGAAAGCATAATGAAGATTTTGCAAGACAATTATAGGAAAATAATCTATAATGTAGAGATGAAAAACATCTCAAGAAGGACTAGGAGTTCAGAAATTTTATATATATGTACGTGTGTGTGTGTGTATGTGTGTTTCCCAAATGGCAATGATCATGGTAAACATGACTGAACTCATAAGCAGTCAGGAAATGCAAATTAAAGATATTAATGTAACCTAATATCTATTAGATTGGAAAAAAAGTAAAGTCAATAACACCTATTGTTGACAGGGAGCCAGAGAAATAAGTAGTCTTGTATATCATTTATTTTAAATAAACAAGGAAATTTGCCTATATACCCACAATACAACCATTTAATTCATAAAAATAACATTAATATGCTACTACCATTCAATCCACAGAATTCATTCAAATATCACAAATTGTCCCAATAATGTCCTTTATAACGACAGGGTCCATTGTATAATCATGTGCTGCATTTAATGGTCATGCCTCTTTAGAATTGAATAGTTCCTTAGTTTTCCCTTGACTTTTATTTTCTTGGTACTTTTGAAGATTACAGGCCAGTGTGTGTGTGTGTGTGTGTGTGTGTGTGTGTGTGTGTAGAACATCCTTCAGTTTGGATTTTCTGATGTTTCTTTATGATTAGATTCGGGTTATGCATCTTTTACAACAACATCACTAAACTGGTTTTGTGTTCTTCTCCTTGTGTCTTACCAGGTAGCATAACATTTGCCCCGTTACTAGTGATACAAACTTTGATTGCTTGATTAATGTGGTGTCTGCCCTACTTCATTACTTTGAAGTTATTCTTTCTCCCATTGCGTTTGATAAATATTTTGTGGAAATATTTTGAAGCTATACAAAAAGCTATGCCAATAATCCATTTCTCATCAAACTTTCAATTTATTTGTTTATGTCTGTATGAACTCATGTTGCCTATTTTATTCAGTAAGATATAATTTATTCTATCATTATTTATTCTGATGTTCAAAATGTGTCCAACTGATCAGAGGAAGTCCTCTCAAGATAGCATGTGTATTCTTTTACACATTTCAATCATTCTTTCGGTACTTTCTTGCTTTCTGGCACAACAATATGATCTAGGATCACCTTTATATTTACCTTTTCCCAGCACTGAATCAGCCATTTCTTCAAGAAATCTTGGTTCCTTTCAGTGGAGAATAGTATTATCTGGGTGTTAGGTATGCCCACTGATTTTGGGGTAACGCTGCTTCCAGTCCCAGTTAGTGGACAGTGTTAGGAAATATTTGTATTCTCTCTCTCTCCCTTTCTCTCTCACATGCATTTATTAATTTTTGTGTTTAAAAATTGAAAACCATGAGTTTACACCAATATCATTATTTCCAATCCAATATTACAGGTATGATCTAGTTTTTTTCCTTTCTACCATGATTTGAAAGTTTAATTATTTACATTTATTTTACACTTATTTTTGTAAATTTTGAATAATACGTTAAAATTTTATCATGTTTTAGTCAACATTTGTCAACTTCAGAGAGACTGAAACAAAAATTATTTTTTGCCAATAATATTTTTCCCCCACTCTTTAATTCCCCACCACTCTCCGCTACTCCCGGCTCCACTTCCACCCCTGACCTATAGATGTTGCCGTTTCCCCTTAAGAACTGGATCTCTGAAGGCGGGGCATCTCCTCCCACGTGCTTGCTGAGTGCACCTGGGGCCTGGAGCCCCAGGCGTATGATCCGAGGCTCCACCTGGGGCGTAAACCCAGGACCTTCTGTGTGTAAAGCAGATGTGCTAACCACTACACTATGGAGCCACCCCCTATTTTTTAAAATTATAGTCGACATACAATATTATATTAGTTTCAGGTGTGCAACACAATGATTAGACATTTATATAACTTATGAAGTGATCACCTTGATGAATCCAGTACCCTTCTAACATCATACATAGTTATTATAACACCACTGACTGTATTCCCATGTGATACTCTGCATCCTAATGACTATTTTGTAACTACCAATTTGTACCTTTTAATCCCTCTCTCCACTCATCTCCTCACCTCTCCTTCAATCCAGCAACCATCAAAATGTTATCTGTATCTATGAGCTTATTTCTGCTTGCTTTGTTCATTTATCCTGTTCTCTAGATTCCATATATGACCTTTGTCTTTCTCTGACTTACTTCACTCTGCATGATACCCTCTAGGTTCATCCACATTGTTGCAGATGGCAAGATTTCATTCTCTATTATAGCTGAGTAGTATTTCATTGTATATATATACCACCTCTTCTTTATCCATTCATCCATTGATGGACACCTAGGTTGCCTCCATATGTTGGCTATTGTAAATGCTGCAATGAACATATAGATGCACATGTCTCTTCAAAGCAGTGTTTTGGTTTTTTTGGATAAATAATCAGAAATGGGGTTACTGGGTCCTTTTTTGTCTCTTGTTATAGACTTCGTTTTAAAGTTTTTGTCTGGCATAAGTATTGCTACCCCAGCTTTTTTTGTTTGTTTCCATTTAATGAAATATCTTTTTCCATCTCTTTAGTCTGCTTTTGTGTTTTGATCTGAAGTGAATCTCTTATAGGCAGCATATTTAAAGGTTTTGTTTTCTTGTCAATTCAGCTACCCAAGTGTTTTGATTAGAGCATTTAATCCATTTACATCTAAACTAATTGTTGCTAGATATGTAGTTATTGCCATTTTATTATTCATATTTCTGATCTTTTTCTTCTTTTTAACAAAGTCCCTCTAACATTTCTTGTAATATTGGTTTGGTGGGTGATGAACTTCTTTAGCTTTTTCTTATCTGAGAAGCTCTTTATCTGTCCTTTGATTCTAAACGATAACTTTGTTGGTTAGATTAATGTTTGTTGTAGATCCTTCCTTTTCATCACTTGGAATATATCATGCCAATCCCTTCTGGCATGCGAAATTTTTGTTGTGAAATTAGTTGACAGTCTTATGGGAGCTCCCTTGTAGGTATTGAACTGCTTTTCTCTTACTGCTTTTAAGATTCACTCTCTGCCTTTCACCTTTGGCATTTTAATTATGATGTGTCTTGATGTGGGCCTCTTTGGGTTCATATGTTTGGGGACATCTTGTTTGGGGTGCTCTCTGGGCTTGTTTGTCTATTTCCTTTGCCAGGTTATGGAAGTTTTCTGTCATTTTTTCTTCAAATAGGTTTTAAATTTCTTGTTTTCTCTCTTCTCCTTCTGATATCTCTATGAATGTTGGTATGCTTGTTGTTATCCAGAGGCCCCTTAAACTATCCTCACTTTTTTGGATTCTTTTTCTTGTTGCTGTTCTGATTGGGTGTTTTCTTCTATTTTATCTTCTAAATTGCTCATTTGATCATCTGCTTCATCTAATCTACTGTTCATTACCTCTAATATATCCTTCATTTCAGTTATTGTAGTCTTCATTTCTGACTGGCTTTTTGTTTTCTGTCTGCATTTATGTTTTCTAGCTGTTTGTTGAAGTTATCACTGGGTTTATCTACTCTTCTCCTAAGTTCATTGAGCATCCTTATAATTAGGGTTTTTAACTCTGCATCTGGCAGGCTGCTTGTCTCCGTCTTGTTTAGTTCTTTTTCTGGAGTTTTGCTCTGTTTTTGTTTGTTTGTTTTGTCATTGTTTTTATTTGTTTATTTCTTTGTCTCCCCATTTTGGCTGCCTGTTTGTTTCTATGTATTAGGTAGGGCTGCCATGTATCCTGGTCTTAGTAGAGTGGCCTTATGTAGTAGGTATTCTGTGGGGCCCAACGGCATGTCTCCCTGGTTACCTGAGCTGGGTACTCCAGGTGTGTTCCTTTTTTGGGTTGTGTGTATCCTCCTATTGTAGTTGATCCTCGATTTCTGTTTTCACATCAGTGGGAGAGATTGACCTTTAGGCTGATTGGTTGTGAGGATTGGCTGTGACTACAGTGGAGGAGCTGTTGTGCAGGGGCTGACCCTATGGATCAGGATTTGCTTTAGCAGGTCTCTGATGCCTGTCCTATGTGCCCTTAGGGTATGTATTTTGTGGAGGTGGTTAGGGGTGCTCTGGTGTGGTCCGAAGCTGGCCACCAGGTATATTGGTTCTAGGGCCTCTTGGGAGGTCCTAGAGTTACAAAGTGATCTTCAGATGATTGCCACTCGTGCTGGGCATGGAGGTACAAGAGAGGCTAAGCTGAAAACCGAGGCAAGCTGCTGGTAGTGCCTGGTTTGGGCTGCTTAGCAAAATGTATGGGGCATGCTGAGGCCAGATGCTGCTTATTTGGTGTTTGTGAACCTTTGAGAGATTTTAGCAAAGTCCTCAGCATGAGCCAAGACAGGTTGTTTATATGGAAAAGCCATTCGAAGCGACTTGGGTGGACTGGTAAGTTGAGTAGAGTTGGTCTCAGGGAATCACCACGGCGGGGCCAACAGTGTTAGCCAGGTTGATGGAGATGGAGAGTGCAGCCACCTGTGTCTGCCCCTCCAGCCCTTGCCCTGAAACCAGACAATTCAGTTCTTCCTCTTATGTCCTTGCACCTTTTGAGCTGCTGCCCCAGCTCTGGAGCTCAGAGCAAGTGAGTCTGTGATGAGTAAGTCCATGTAGGGGCCCTTAAAGAAGATCACCTGAGACTCCAGCTGTCCTCCATCACTCAGCCACAATTTCTTGCTGGTTTAACCCCTGAAAGTATGGGGACTTTTCTTCTCAGCACTAGGTGCTCTGAGCTGGGCAGCCTGGTATGTGGCTGGGACCCCTTTCTTTTCTGGGAAACCTCTGCACCTGAGATGTCCTTCCTGATTCTCAGTTACCTAATGTGAGTGTGAGACCAGCACATTCTGCATCTCTGCCCCTCCTATAAGTTTTGATGTGACTTCTTCTGTATATCTTCAGTTATAAGACTTCTTTTCAGCTAGACTTCAGGTGATTCTCACTGATACCTGTTTTGTATGTTCGTTATAGTTTTGATGTGGTCACAAGAAAAGGCAAGCACAGCATTTGCCTGCTTGGCTTATAATTGCATGAAGATTTATGGGACACCCATTATTTACATATTTGATGAATCTCCCATACCTAACTAATTTCTAATCCCTGCCACCATACCCAACTTGTGTGATATGCTTCTCACTGTACCCAATCTTCCCACCTCCCAGGCTGCCCTTCCATGGGGGGCCCTTCTTCAACCTGCTGGGGTTCTGACTCTCTGTGCCATCTGCTTGGCTAAGTTGAGCCACCCCCAGTGTGGATGCCACCTTCCCATGCCCCCCAACATTAATCTTCCTAAGAGGCCAACTCTATGCTCTAGGACACCATCGCTCACCCCTTCCCCATTTTATGATGTGGATGCCTACTTTTCTTGGGCTCATCTAATAAATTTAGGACTGAATTGATCAGGAAAAAAAGGCAGAAAAAATGGAAGGAAAAGGCACATGAAGAAGAAGAGTAGTAATTTGTTTTTAATCTTCAGTATATTCAAAGATATAAATTTCCCTCTCAGTACTACTTAGGTGCATCTCACTGATTTTAATGTATAGTACTTTCATTCTCATTTAGTTCTGAGTAGCTTATAATTTCACCCATGATTTTTTTTGTTTAACCCAAGTGTTATTTATTTGATTAAATAAAATGAGAACTTCTATCACACTCTGTAAAATGGAATTGAAAAAGTCATTTTACTTGTTTTCTTTAGGCATGTTAAGTGCCAGTGATCTCTTTCTCACTTAACATGGAAAGTCTACAAGTATTTATATCTTTAAGATGCCATTTAAAATATTACCACCAGAGCAACACATTATAAAACAACCAATCAGCATTACAAGCCTTTTAGAGATGAGGAACTGCTCCCCCAGGATATAACAATAGCTTCTGAAGTCTGGATGTCTTGCAAATCTTTGTCAGAATTAAAGTTGTCAGGTTTGTTTTATGATGCAGAATATTCTGTGCTTTTCTGGCAGCTTCAGGGGAAAGTGGAAATATTTGCTCCCTATCTTGCAAAGACTTTTCACCATAGTTAGAAGAGCCTAGTTTTTCAAGGCTAAATGTTAAAATGTATGAAAAGAAAAAGAAGCAGCTCTGAAAAGCCCCGGAATTCACAGTTTGGAATGGATTATATAAAATTTGTGTTTATATTTAGTTACATGATTTTTACTTTTAGTTTGAGAATTAAATATTCTGTATTTTTGCTCTTATTTCTCCTCCTTAGGGTATCTGTTTCTGAAAATGGTGATTTAAAAATCTAAGTAGAAGATTTAAAAATTTAAGTAGATTATTAATTAATCAATTTTATTGTTTTGTCACTTATTGTTTCATATATTTTTAAGTCTAATAAGTACCTGTGTTTTCATGATTATTAAATCTTCTTGGTCCCTTTTCATTTTTCTCTTTTTTTCCCAAAATTAATATTTTAATCACTAGCTAATATGGCCTCTACATTATTTCATTTGATTTTCTAATCTCTCAAAATTTGAAATTACCAGTGATAATATAAATCTGTGCTTGAAGTAGGTTGGGAGGTAGTCATCATTTTGTTCTTTATCTTCTTAAAGAATTATATTTCTTTTTTAAAAATTTTACTTTATTAGTTTCAAGTATACAGTACATTGGTTAGACATTTATGTAGTTTATAAAATAATCTCCTAATTGCTCTTTCTCTCCTCTGGCTCTCCACCTAGCCATTACATTAATTCCCTATGCATGCTCCCCATCCCCGTTACCATCTATCAACTACTAATTGTACTTCTTTAACCCTTCGCCCCATTCTCCCAGGCCCCAACCTCCCTCCCCTCTGGCTGTCCCCGGATTGTCCTCTTTATCTGTGAGTTTGTTTTTGATTATTTTGTTCTTTTCGTTCCTTAGATTCCCCATATAGGTGAAATCATATGGTATTTTCCTTTCCCTGTCTGGCTTATTTCACTCAGTATTATAACCGCTAGGTCCACCCATGTCATTGTACAGAGTAGGATTTCATTTTTTTTAATGGCTGAGTAACATTTTATTGTATATATATATATACCATAACTTCTTTTACCAATCATCTGTTGATGGGCATTTAGGCCTGGTAACAAAGCCTTTGGGGTTTTTATCCCTATTTGCTGTGAGTGGTTACTTTTCATAGAGGAGTGGGCTTTCTTGATTGACAATTAAGATTGACAGGACTCAGTGACTCATCATTTGCTTTCTTTGCATGTTCATTCCCAGAAATCAGTCGGTTATAATGATATTAATGAACTTTCGGGCATGTGCATCATATGATAATGATGGTATATTGAAGCACAGGTGAATTGAAGGTCATTGGTGGTCTTCATTGCGCAGGTGCGAGTGACTGGCTGAAACCAGTACCTAATTATCTGCTTATTTGTTTCCTTGTATGAGTTACTTTTAGTCTAAAAATGCCTTCTGGCTTGCTTAATTGTGGGTAGACTAGGGTAGACCCTTTTTAGAATAGGATGACCTCAGAGTCTTTGCAAGTGGACCCGAAAACCCCTATCTCACTTTCTTGCCTGACCCTTTCCTAAGAGCTATGAACTCCCTTTTTATTAGTATGGATGTTGAAGACAGGAGGTCTCTTCTTCTATATCTACTTCCTTCTGAAGAGGGTTCTAGCCCCTGCTTTTTGAGATTTCATGGGGTTCTTTCCCTCTCTGCCTTTGTCAGGACAGGGTCTTGGGGTTTTCTGTTGAAGTGCCGCCTCAGTCCCTAGACAAGGAAAAACAAAGATACAAACTTGTTTCTTGAATCATATATCTAGTTATGTTTCTATCATTAATTTGTCCATCAAGTGGGTAAAGGAAATCAGCTTGGTTAATATATTTCCATAAAAGAAAGAAAAAACTTGGGTTAAAGTCCCCTCCCTTATGGGACTCTAAGGGTCCTGTTTTGGCCTAAAGCTATTCCTGCCTTATAATGGGCCAAGGAGAATGCCAGAGGACCTGAGTCACCAGTTTCAAGGTAATAATCTTAAGTTTCAGGGAGAGAGAGGGTCTTTCTCCAAAGAAAGAGGGAAAGAAAAGACTTAACTAGGTTTACTAAAAAGATTAAGAATTTTGCAAGTGATGGCCTGTATCAAGAGAGCCTGTGTGTGGGCCCCTCAAAAGGGTGTCTAGGGTTTCAGTCTCCTTCCGTCTCACCCAGAAGGCTGGAATCCCCTCTGGTTTTTACAATCAGAGTTTTTGGAAACTCCTCTTCCCTGTGGAGCTCTCAAATGAGGCCAGGACCGCCTCTCCAAGGGAGCCTCTGCAGCTCTCCCTCCCGGTGGTCCTCCACCACCTGCAGGTGCAGGTCCAGCCCAATTTGCCACCGGCTTCGATGTGCCTCCTTTTTCATATTATCAGAGGTACGTGTTATGATCAGCTGGACTTCAGGCGACTCTCTATGTTGATTATTTTATAATTTGGTTGTAATCTCAGTGCAGACCTGGGAGGAGGCAAACCCTGTTTTTACCTAGTCTGCCATCTTCCTGGTCCCTTTTTCTTAATACTAATATATAATATTCCTATTTATCCCATATGATGTTTTTCATTTCATTCATTCTGTTTTGTTTAGTATTAAAATTGCTATACTGGATTTCTTCTGGTTTATCTTTACAGTAGTTTATCTCTTTAAAATTCTTAAAAAATTTTTTTAAATAAAACGTTTATTTTATTTTTGCCTTTTTAAATTATTTTAGTTTCAAGTATATAGTACAATGGTTACACATTTATGTAATTTGTGTAGTGATCCCTCTGATTACTCTAGCACCCATTTGGCACTATGCATAACCATTACAATAACATTGAGCATATACCTTATGTTATACTCTAATTCCCTGTGACTGATTTGTAACTACTAATTTGTACTTCTCATTACTTCACTTTTTTCACCCAGCCCCACAATCCCCCTGCTGGCAGTCACCAGTCACCAGTCACCAGTTTGTTCTCTGTATCTGTGAATCTGTTTTCATTTAGTAAGTTTGTTTCTTTTGTTCTTTAGATTCTGCATATAAGTGAAATCATGTGGTATTTGTCTTTCTCTGTCTAACTTATTTCATGCAGCATAATAACCTTTAGGTCCATCCATGTCATAGCAAATAGTAAGATTTCATTATTTTATGGTGTGTACACACACACACACACACACACACACACGCACACACACCTCCTCTTCTTTATCCAGTTGTCTATTGATGGGCACTTAGGCTGCTTCCGTATCTTGACTATTGTAAATTGTGCTGCCACAAACACAGGAGTGCATACATCTTTATGAAATATTGTTTTGGTTTTCTTTGGATAAATACTCAGAAGTGCAATTGCTAGGTCAAAAGATATATCCATTTCTAATTTTTTGAGAAACCTCCAGACTGTTTTCCATAGCAGCTGTACCAATTTGCAATCCCACCAACAATGCATGAGGGTTCCCTTTTCCCCACATCCTTGTCAACACTTGTTGTTCTTTGATTTATTGATGATAGCCAACCTGACAGGTGTGAGGTGATATCTTATTGTGGTTTTAATTTGCATTTCTCAGATGATTAGTGACCTTGAGCATCTTTTCGTATGTCTATTGGCCATCTGTATGTCTTCTTTGCAGAAATACCTATTCAGGTCTTCTGCCTATCTTTTAATTGGAATGTTTGTTTTTTTGTTGAGTTGTATGAGTTCTTTATGTTTTGGATATTAACCTCTTATCAGATACATCTTCTCCTAATCAGTTAGTTGTCTTTTTGTTTTGTTGATGGTTTCCTTTGCTGTACGAAAACTTTTTAGTTTGATGTAGTCCCATTTGTTTATTTTTTCTTTTGTTTTCTTTGCCTGGGGAGATATATCCTAAAGGAAATAACTGTTAGTAATTTCAGAGAGTTTACTGCCTATGTTTTCTTTTAGAAGTTTTATGGTTTTGGGTCTTACATTTAAATTTTTAATCCATTTTGAGTCTATTCTTGTATATGATGCAAGAAAGTGCTCAGTTTCTTTCTTTCTTTTTTTTCTTTTGCATGTATCTGTCCAATTTTCCCAGCACCATTTATTGAAGAGACTGTCTTTACCCCAGTGTATATTCTTACCCTCTGTGTCATATATTAAGTGAGCGTATAGGCATGGATTTATTTCTGGGCTCTCTATTCTGTTCCATTGATCAATGTATCTGTTTTTATGCCAGTACCATGCTGTTTTGATTACTGTAGCTTTGTAGTATAGTTTGATATCAGATAATGTGATATCTGGAACTCTGTTCGTCTTTTTCAAGATTGCCATGGCTATTCAGGGTCTTTTATGGTTCTATATAAATTTTAGGATTATTTGTTCTAACTCTCTGAAAAACTTCATTGGTGTTTTGGTAGGGATTGCATTGAATCTATAGATTGCTTTGGGTAGTATGGCCATTTTAATGATATTGATTCTTCCTAACTCATGAGCACAGTTATGCTTCCATTTATTTGTATTTTCTTCAATTTCTTGTTTCAGTGACTTATAATTTCTGAGATCAGTTCTTTTACCTCCTTGGTTAATTTGATTCCCAGGTATTTTATTATTTTCAGTGCAATTGTAAATGGGATTGCTTTCTAAATTTCTATTTCTGATAATTCATCATTAGTGTATAAAAACAAAACCGACTTCTGAATATTAATTTTGTAACCTGCTACTTTACTGAATTCATTGATAAATTTTAATAGTTTTTTGGTGAAATCTTTAGGGTTCTCTCTATATGGTATCATGTCATCGGCAAATAATGAGTTTTACTTCTTTCTTTCCAATTTGGATGCCTTATTTCTCTTTCTTGTCTGATTGTTGCATCTAGGACTTCCAATATGATGTTGAGTAGAAGTGGTGAAAGTGGGCATCCTTGTCTTGTTCCTGAACTTGAGAAAAATGCCTTTCCCCAGTGAGTATGATGTTAACTGTAGGTTTGTCATATATGGACTTTATTATACTGAGGTATGTTCTCTCTATTCATACTTTGCTGTGAGTTTTTATCATAAATGGATGCTAGATTTCGTCAAATGTTTTTTCTGCATCTATCGATAAGATCACATGATTTTTATCTTTTGATTTGTTAATGCGGTGTATCACATTAATTGATTTGTGAATATTGTACCAACCTTGCATCCCAGGAATAAATCTAACTTGATCACAGAGTATGACATTTTTAATGTATTGCTGAATTCGGTTCGCTAATATTTTGTTGAGGATTTTTGCGTCAATATTCATAAGAGATATCGGCCTATAGTTTTCTTTTTTTGTAATGTCTTTGTCTGGTTTTGGAATCAGGGTAATAGTGGCCTCATAAAAGGAGTTAGGGAGCCTTTCCTCTTCTTGAATTTTTAGGAATAGTTTGAGAAGAATAGGTGTTAATTCTTTTTTGAATGTTTGGTAAGATTCGCCTATAAAACCATCTGGTCCAGGACTTTTGTCTTTTGGGAGGTTTTTGATTACTGATTCAATTTTGTTGGCGGTAATCAGTTGGTTCAAATTTTCTGTTTCTTCTTGACTCAGTTTTGGGAGATTGTATGATTCTATGAATGTATCAATATTTTTCCACATTGTCCAATTTGTTGGCATATAATTGCTTGTAGTTTTTTTTTTTTTATAATCCTTTGTGTTTTTGTGGAGTTTGTAGTTACTTTTTCTCTTTACTTCTGATTTTATTTGTTTGAGTCCTCTTTCTTTTCTTCTTCATGAGCCTGCTTAAAGGTTTATCAGTTTTGTTTACCATTTTAAAGAACCAGCTCTTGGTTTCACTGATCTTTTGTATTGTTTTTCTAGATTCTTTCATTTGTTTCTGCTCTGATCTTATTAACTTTTTTCTACTCACTTGGGTTTTGTTTGCTGTTCTTTTTCTAGTTTTTAAAAGTGTAATGTTAAATTGTTTATTTGAGAATTTTCTTGTTTCTTGAGTTAGGCCTTTATTGCTCTGAATTTCCCTCTTAGGACTGCTTTTGTTGTATCCTGTAGATTTTGAGTCATTGAGTTTTCATTTTCATTTGTCTCTAGGTATCTTTTGATTTCTTCCTTGATCTCTTTGTTAACTGAGTCATTGTTTAGTAGCATATTGTTTAACCTCCATGTGTTTTTGTATTTTCCATTTTTTAAATTGTAGTTCATTTCTTGTTTTATACTATTGCAATCAGAGAAGATACCTGATATTATTTCAATTTCTTAAATTTATAGAGACTTATTTTGCAGTTAATGTGTGGTCTATCCTGGAAAATGCTCCATGTGCACTTGAGAAAGAATGTGTATCCTGCTCCTTTGGGTGAAATGCTCTGAAAATATCAATTAAATCCATCTTGTCTAGTGTGTCATTTAAGGCTGCTGTTTCTTTGTTGATTTTCTGACTGGAAGATATGTCCATTGGTGTCAATGGGGTGTTAAAGTATCCCAGCATGAATGTATTACTGTCGATCTCTCCTTTTATGTCAGTCAATAATTGCTTTATATATGTAGGTGCCCCTATGTTTGGTGTGTATATATTTACTAGGGTTATGTCCTTTTGTTATATTGATCCCTTTATCATTATCATTATCTTTTCTTTGTCTCTTATTACAGCCTTTGTTTTAAGGTGTATTTTGTCTGATATAAGTATTGCTACCCTAGCTCTTTTTTCATTTCTATTTGCATAAAATATCTTTTTCCATTTCTTTACTTTCAATCTGTATGTGTCATTTGATTTGAAGTGGGTCTCTTATAGATAGCACATGTATGGGTCTTATTTTCTTATCCATTTAGCTACCCAATGTCTTTTGATTAGTATTTAATCCATTTACATTTAAAGCGATTATTGATAGGTACATAGATATTGTCATTTTATTATTCATATTTATTTATTTTTTCTATTCTTTTTACAGAAGTCCCTTTAACATTTCTTTAAATACTGGCTTGTTGATGATGAATTCTTTTAGCTTTTTCCCATCTGGGAAGCTCTTTATCTCACCTTCAATTTTAATTGAGAGTCTTGCTGGGTAGAGAAATCTTGTTTGCAGATTCTTGTTTTTCATCACTTTGAGTATTTTGTACCAATTTCTTCTGGCCTGCAAAGTGTCTGTTGAAAAATCAGCTGACATTCTTATGGAAGTACCCTTGTAGGTAACTAGCTGCCTTTCTCTTGCTGATTTTAGGATTCTCTCTTTGTCTTTAAACTTTGGCATTTTAATTATGATGTGTCTTGGTGTAGATCTGTTTGGGTTCCTCTTGTTTGGGACTTTGCCCTTCCTGGACTTGTATGTCTATTTTCTTCTCCAAGTTAGAAAAGTTTTCTGTCATTATTTCTTCAAATAGGTTCTCCATCCATTGCTCTCTTCTCCTTCTGGTACCCCTATGAAGAGGATGTTGGTACGTTTGATGTTGTCTCAGAGGTCTCTTAAACTTTCTCACTTTTTTTTTTTTTTTTTTTTTGCTATTCCAATTGGGTGTTTTTTGCTACCTTGTCTGCTAGTTCACCAATTCATCTAATCTACTGTTGATTTCCTTCTAGTATATTCTTCATTTCAGTTTTGTAGTCTTCATTTCTGTCTGGTTATTTTTATAGTTCCTATGTCCCTTTTTATGCTTACTATCTCTCTGTTAAAGTCCTCACTGAGATCGTCTATTCTCCTGCTAAGTTCATTGATCATCCTTATAACCATGTTTTGAACTCTGTCTCTGGTAGTTTGCTTGCTTCCATTTTGTTTAGTTTTTTTTTCTGGAGTTTTCTTCTGTTGTTTCATTTGTGGCATGTTTCTTTGTTTTCTCATTTTAGTTGCCTTTCTGTGTTCGTTTCTATGTATTAGGAAGGTTTCTTATGTCTCCCAGCCTTGGCCAGATGGCTTTATGTAGTAGGAATCCTGTGTGGCCCAGTTGCACAGTCTCCCTGATTACCTGAGCTGGGGGCTCTGGGCATTTCCTTGTGTGGTTGTGTGTGTTCTCCTGTTGTAGCTAAGCTTTGATTGCTGTTAGCATGCCAGTGGCTGGGATTGACTCTCAGGCCGACTGGCTGAGGGGACTGGCCATGCTCAAGAGTATGAGATGCTATGTGGGGGCTGTCCCCATGGAGTGGGATTCACCTCAGACGTCTTGGGTAGCTGTTGAGACCACCCTTTGGGTGCACTACTTATGGGGCTAGCCAGTGGTGCTCTTTTGTGATTTGATGCCAGCTCCAAGGTATGTTGGATCTGTGGCTCCTTGGGAGGGGCTCACATGTAGGCTAAGGTCAGCTGTTGCCTTTGATAGCTAGGGGCTACCTGATGGAAGCTACAAAGTGATACATGGATGTTTGCTACCTATGCTGGATCTGGAGGCAAGTAGGAGAAACCAAGCTGTGAGCTGATGTTGGTTACCCCAGTACTAGCCCTAGGGTGGCTTAGCAAAAGGATGAGTATACCTCAAGGCCCGAGGCTGCCTCCCAGTTGCCCATAAAACTCTGCAGCTGAAAAAGCCTTTGGGTAGTACACAAGTTGGGTGGGGTTGGGACCCAGGGAGTCACCTAGCCAATGCAGAGTCATGTTTCATGCCAGCCCTGAGTCTGCAGCTTCCTGTAAAAGTCTCAGATTGTAGCAAGGCCAGCTGCCGTCTGCTTCATGCCCACAGACTCCCTGATCTGCCCAAGAGACACTACAGTTCAGACTGGCACCAGTGGCCCACCACCAAAAGTTTCCCCTGAAATGTGCGGGACATTGTGGGCTGCATGAGCTGAGGACTGCTGCCTGACCACAAATGCATGGCCCAGGGAAGGCACAGGGTGGAGTGACTGCCCAGCAACGGGCCACCCAGGGCAATTTATGGGCTGGGTAGGGCGAGGCCCCGGGGAGACACGAGAAAGAGTAGGCCAGTCTCACCTGACTAGTGCACCTTCAGAACTGGCCATGCAGGAGGAGGGTTCAACATAGGATGACACCCACCTATAGACTGCCTTGGTAGGGGGCCTGACAAAGGAGCAATGGTGGCTGTCCCACCAGCCCTCATCCTGGTGCCACACAGCTTAGTCTTTCTTTGTACATCTCTTGTGCCACCTGAGCTGTGGACCATCTGCTGGCACCCAGGGTGTCTGTGACCAAGTGAGTCTGCACATAGGCTTTTTAAGGAGCATTTCTGGATTTTTAGCTTCCTTGCATCTTACCCAACCTACTAAAATCCCTACTGGATTTTACAGTCATATTTTGAGGGAGCTCCTCTTCTCGAGACTGGAACCCTGGGCTGTGGAGCCTCTGTGTGGTGTAGGGACCTTTGTTCCTTCAGTGGAGTCTTTGTAGCTATACTCTTCTCCTGGTGCTCAACCACCACATGTGAGTGCAGGACCAGCTCCCTTCAAATTTCTGCCCCTCCTACTGGTCTTAATGTGGCTTTTTCTTTATATTTTCAGATGTATATGTTATGATCAGCTAGACTTGAGCTGATTCTCCACGTTGTTTTATAATTTGGTTATAATTTTAATGTGGTCATGGAAAGAGGCAAAACCTGCTTTTACTTTGCCAGCCATCTTTACTGATCTTTAAAATCTCTTTTAAAATATTAAAAAAAAATTTTTTTAACTTACTACTTGACTCAAGAACAGTAAGAATTACATCTACATATATGCTTCTCTCCCCTCCCCTCCCCTTGTCACTCCTCTACTCAACTTACTTGTTTTTCTCAAAGGTACTAGCTATCTTAAATTTTGTGCATATCATTGCATGCTTTAAAAAAGTTATATGTTTATATGTATACATATGTTATATACATTTTTTTTTAACTTACTACCTGACTCAAGAACAGTAAGAATTACATCTACATATATGCTTCTCTCCCCTCCCCTCCCCTTGTCACTCCTCTACTCAACTTACTTGTTTTTCTCAAAGGTACTAGCTATCTTAAATTTTGTGCATATCATTGCATGCTTTAAAAAAGTTATATGTTTATATGTATACATATGTTATATACATGTAAATATTTTTATTAGCTGTTTTTAAACTTTAAAAAGAGTGTATCATGTTGTATGTAGTCTTCTTAGACTTGCTTTTATCACTCAACATTATGCTACCTATTCCTTAAAATAAGGCGACAATGAAATTTGCTGCATTGATCGACTCTTCCTTTCACAAATGATTTCTCTGTAGCATGTGATGCTGTTTGATAGCATTTTACCCACAATTGAGCTTCTTTTAAAATTGGAACCATCCTCTCAAATGCTCTTGCTGCTTTATCAACTAAGTTTATATAATATTCTAAATCTTTTGTCATTTCAATAATCTTCACAGCATCTTCACCAAGAGTAGATTCCATCTTAAGAAACCACTTTCTTTGCTCATCCATAAGAAGCAACTCCTCATTCATTAAAGTTTTTATCATGAGATTGCAGTAATTTAGTCACACCTTTAGGGTCTACTTCTAACTCTAGTTCTCTTGCTATTTCCATCACATCTGCAGTTACTTCCTCTACTTAAGTCATCCTTGAGGGATAGAATCAACTTCTTCCAAACTCCTGTTAATGTTGATATTTTGATCTTTCTATGAATCATGAATATTCTTAATGACATCTAGAATGGTTAGTCCTTTACAGAATGTTTTCAATTTATTTTGCCCAGATCCATTAGAGGAATCATTATGGCAGCTATAGCCTTAAAAAATGTACTTCTTAAATAATAAGACTTGAAAGTTGAAATTATCCTTCATCCATGGGCTGCAGAATGAATGCTTTGCTAGCAGGTAAAAAACAACATTAATCTTGTTATATATCTCCATCAGAGCGCTTGGGTGATCAGGTACATTGTTAAAGAGCAGTAATATTTTGAAAGAAATTGTTTTTTCTGAGCAGAAGTTATCAACAATAGGCTTAAAATTTTCAGTAAACCATGTTATAAAGAGATATGTGTCATCCAGGCTTCTTGTTCCATTTATAGAGCACAGACAGTGTTGATTTAACATAGTTGAGGGCCCTAGGATTTTCAGAATGGTAAATGAGCATTGGCTTCAACTTAAAGTCACCAGCTGCACTGGCCCCTAACAAGAGAGTCAGCCTGTCCTTTGAAGCTTTGAATCTAGGCATTGATTTCTTCACTTTAGCTGTGAAAGTTCTAGATGGCATCTTCTTTCATATACACTGGAAATCTGTTGTTCAGTGTAGGCACCTTCATTAATTATCTTAGATCTTCTAGATAACCTGCTGCAGCTTCTACTTTAGCACTTGATGCTTCACCTTGCACTTTTATGTTATAGAGGTGGCTTCTTTCCTTAAACCTCACGAACTATCCTCTGATAGCCTTGAAATTTTCTTCAGCTTCCTTACTCTCTGCCTTCATAGAATTAAAGAGAGTTAGGTAGGGTCTTGTTCTGGATTAGTCTTTGGCTTAAGGCAATTTTGTAGCTGGTTTAATCTTCTGTCCAGACCACTAAAACTTTCTCCAAATCAGCAATAAGGCTGTTTTACTTTCTTATCATTTGTGTGTTTACTGGCGTAGCACTTTTAATATCCTTCAAGAACATTTCTTTTTTTTCATTCATAACCAATTGTTTGGTGTAAGAGGCTTCACTCTTGGCCTGTCTCAGCTTCCAACATGCCTTCCTCACTAAGCTTATTCATTTCTAGCTTTTGATTTCAAGTGAGAGATGAACAATATTTCCTTTCACTTAAATACTTAGGGGCCAATTAGGGTTATTAATTGGCCTAATTTCGATATTGTTGTGTCTCAAGGAATAGAAAGGCATGAGAGATGGGGAAATGGCCAGTTGATGGAGCAGTCAGAACATTTATTAAGTTTATTAAATTTGTCTTCTTACCTGGGTGTGGTTTGTAGAGCCCCCAAACAATTATATTAGTAACATCAAGATTACTGATCATGGAACACCATAACAAATATAATAATAAAGCAAAAGTTTGAAATATTGTGAGAATTACCAAAATGTGACACAGAGACATGAAGTGAACAAAGGCTGTTGGAAAAATGAAGCTGATAGACTTGCTTGACACAGGGTTGCCACAAACCTTCAGTTTGTTAAAAATATAACATCTGTAAAACACTTAGGTGAAGTACAATAAAATGAGGTATGCCTATATAGAGTTGGTATTGTTTTCTTCAAAGTTTGGTAGAATTCTTTAATGAACCTTATTTACTTACTTACTTACTTACTTACTTACTTACTTTATCTATCTATCATCTATCTATCTACCTGTCTATCTATCTATCATCTATCTATCCATCATCTATTTATTTATTTTTGATAGATGTTATAGGTAACATCTATTTATCTACTTGTCTATTTTCAGATAGATAGGTAGAACAGTTATAAGTTCACAACAGTTTTGTGCAGAAGGTACAGAGATTTCCTCTTATACCCTTGCCTCACACACACATAGCCTCTTTCAGGTTCATAATCCTCCATCAAAGTGGTACTTTTGTAACAATTAATGAAGTTACATTGACACATTATTATCACTCAAAGCTGATAGTTTGCATTAGAGTTCACTTATTCTGTTGTATGTTCTATGATTTTAGACAAATTTGTAATGACTTATATCTACCACTATAGTATCATACTGCAGATCTCCTATGATCCATCTATTAATACTTCCCTCCCTGTAACCACTGATCTTTTTACTATCATCATAATTTTTCTTTTTTCCAGAGTATCATATTGTTGGACTCATACAGTATGAAGCATTTTCAAATTGGCTTATTTCAGTTAGCAATATGCCTTTAATATTCCTCCATGTCTTTCTATGGCTTGGTAGCTCATTTCTTTTTAGCACTGGATCATATTCCATTGTGTGGATGTACCACAGTTTATTTATGCATTCACTTACTGAAGGACATCTTGGTTGCCTCCAAATTTTGGCAATTATGAATAAAGTTGCTATAAAAATCCGTGAGCGGGTTTTTGCATGGACATAAGTTTTCAACTCCTTTGAGTAAATACCAAGGAGTGTGATTGCTGGATCACATAGTAAGAGTATATCTAGTTTTGTAAGGAACCACTTAACTATTTTCCAAAGTGGCAATATTTCTTTTTAAGAAGTTTTAAAATTACAAATGATATGATATGACCCTAGACCTTATTTAAACCTCATGTTTTAGTTGGATTTTTCTGACACTGCTTTTGCAGGAGGATAAGGGTCTAACGCATTCTGCTAGGTGGAAGAAGTCCAGGTTCTCCATCTGTCCTTCGTTGACACCCAGGGTCACTGCTGGATGAGGATGGCAGTTATATTTTCCTACATGATCTCCACTGACACAGTGGTAGAGTGTTCTCATTATTAGTGGGCTATGAGGAAAGTTCTGATTCTTCACTAGGCCTCTTCTGATACCATCCCAGTGAGGAGGAGAGGGATACTTTGCTACTGCCAGGTAGAGGTGGAAGTTCTGACTCAACCCTTAGTCCTAACTGATGCAGTGGGAGAGAGGGCTTCATATTGCCTGGTTATGATGAGAGTCCTGGCTTCCTAGTTGACTTTCTGCTTCTTGAGGTGGTGGTGGGGTACCTCATTATAACCTTGTAAGGGTAGAAGTCTAGGCTCCCCACTTTACCTTTGCTGAAGTGGATGGTGGTGGGGCCACAGTATTTTTTGGGTGTTTGGGCTGGACTAGAGTTGTTATTGTCTGAAAGGTTTCTGTCTTGCCAGATTACCCTTTGTCTAGTCTTTTGGCTATTATGAGCAAGCCCCCCCCTTTTTTGTTCTGCTTGTTTGTGTTTTCAGGTTGCCATCTTCTTCAGCTCCAAATCTGGGAGTTATGAGGCAAAAAGAGAATTCACCACTATGTCCTTCCTTAGGTCCTGAGATCCCTAGCTAGTCAGCTTTCTTCTTTCCACATTTTCGGAGTCTTACGTTAGTTTTATATCCAAAGTCTAGGATTTTTAGTTGTGCTTAGTTGGAAGAATAGAGAAAGTTATCTCTACTCCATCTTCCCAGAAGTAGAGGTCTAGGATGGATTCTAACATTTCCATTTTACAGAAAAAAATATATTAGAAGGTGTTAATGAACGTGTCTAAGGTCACACAGTAAGGGATAGGGCATGATCAAACTGAGGCTGTGAAGTTCTAAATGTTAAGGTTGAGGGGTAATCCTTCTTTAATATCTTTTCTGATAACATGAATCCTCTCTCCATTGTCAAGTATTCATTACTGCGGCCTTGCAAGAAAGTTGCCTCACTCCTAGTTTCTGCTTCTTGCACCAAAACATGGTCTCTTGATGGGTAGGTAGCATAAATCTCAGCATATTGTATGGGACAATGTCTGTCATATAATGTTTTCATAATTTCCACTTCTTTACAAGGCACATTCTTGATGATCAGTAGCTGCCAGTTGACCTTGGTATTATTTAAAGCTCTGCCTGGATAACTCTAGGCGAACATTGTCTGAGATGTGTGAAAAGGAAGATATCGTCAACTTCATTTTTTCTTTTATATACATCTCTCCACCATTCCCCAGTTTCTCTAATGTAGTAGATAATGGTGGTGCTCTGTTCAGTTCCCCTTGGACACCATTCTACTATTTTTGTGCACCACCTGGTTGTGCTGTGCTTCCCAAAGCCAGTATTTGTAGCCTTTCTTTCTGGTTCTTGGGAGCTGGTGTTCCATAAAGGCAAACCTTTAAAAGCACATGGGAATTATATCCTCTTGGCGTAGCCCTTAACTAATGACAGATGGGTACGGATAACTCTATGGCATAACTTATACTCCAAGTTCCCCCATGGGAATAAGTAAGCTGGAGCTACCCCTATGCGAAGCAGTGCCTGGGACAACATTGCTATTTGGCTTTCTCTTCTTTCCATTTCGCTCCCCACTTTCTTTCTGGTTTCCTTTGGGAGCACTTTAATAAATCACTTGCCTACAAATCCTCATCTCAGGGTCTGCACTTGGGGAACCCAAGACATCCATCAAAGAAGTTTAGAGGTGGATTTTTCTGTTTAGAATGAGAGGGCGTGTAGCATAGTTACTGTGGTCACTGCTGAGGGGGAAGAGGGAGGAATCATGGCAAAGTTGCCATGATCTTGTTGTTATGGAGACAGACGTGCCTGGCTTCATCACAAGGCTGCTTTCCTCCAGGTATGATGTTGCTGTGGAAACGCAGAGCCCAAAGCCTCAAAGAATACTCTGTTCTAATCTCAGCTACATTATCCATCTGCTTTGTGTCTCATTAGCAGAAGGAGCCTAGTGAGACAGGAGGCTTTGACCACATCTCTGTTCAGTCCAGTTCTCTAGAGAAGGGCCCCACCCCTGGACTTCTTCCTGGGTGAGTGGGAAACTTGGGGTATTTTTAGATAGGGTTTGTTAAATTAGACAGAAACAAAATTTTCCTGTGCTATATGGTTTTCAAAATGACTGCTTGGCATCACACTTACCACATATTTATTTCAGTCTAAGATCAAATAGATCTACCTTAAACTCAGCTTTATTTAGATTCTTTTACCATTAACCTCTGTATTCCCAGAAATGGTAACGATTATGCTAACTCATAGCTAATGTCTTCTGTTGTCAAAGAAGCCAGATTTAAAGTTGAGTAGTTGTAGATGTCCTACGGTGATAGCACTGATTTTAGAGTCTGAGTGTAGGCATCAATGTGGCCTAGTGCTGTCTCTTCAATGGGTAGCAGTGGTTCTCAATTACAGTGCAATGTGGTAGATGCAGTCTCATGCTTAAAAGCATTGGCTTTGGTGTAAGATGGTATCTTAGTGTGGGATGCTATAACAAAATACCATTGACTGGGCGGCTTAAATAACAAACATTTATTTCTCACAGTTCTGGAGGCTGAGAAGTCTGAGATCAAGGTGCCAGCAGATTTGGTGTCTGGTGAGAACTCTCTTCCTGGTTTTCAGATGGCTGTGTTCTTGCTGTGTTCTCATATGAAAGAGAGAGCAAGCTCTGGTCTCTTTCTCTTCTTATAAGGGCATTAAGTCCATCATGAAGACTTCACCACCATAACCTCATCTAAACCTAATTATCCCCCAAAGGTCCCACCTCCAAATACCATAACATTGGAGATTAAGACTCAATATATGTATTTTTTGGAGGAAGAGAAGCACATTCAGTCCATAGCAAATGGTTTTAGGTTGACTCTTGAGGCCGGGACAGAGCCATAAAAAAGTGGTCTCTATTATTGTAAAAAGTTATTTACTTTGCTATTTAGAAATGGCAGTGGCTTCTGCTTTTCATTGTTGTTACTATTGTCAAAATTAAACTTTGCCACTGAATTAGAATTTCTAAAGTTAATTCCTGACATTTTACTATCTGCATTTCTCAGAGGCATAAGCTAGATTTGGGAGTCAAAATCATTTTCAGATGAAAGCAGCAATATCAGTCATGGTTCAGATAGAAAAATAAAATCATTCTAGGTATTTCAAACAGAATAGGATTTAATATGGGGAATAGGGTGCCTCCAAAAATCATTGAGAGGACTGAAGGAGAAAAGTCAAGAGGACAACCATAAGTATGATTCATCCAAGAAGCCAGAGGGATTCTGATGCCACCCAGAGATTCTGAGGCCAGGAAGAGTAGGAAACCACTGCCAGCCTCATAGCTTCTCTGCAGCCATAAGAAGGTGAATTTCTAGGGAACATGAAAGTTATTATTGCAAACCTTCATTTTTGAAGCCAACTTATCTGCTAAAGCTAGCAGAGAAAGAAGAGTAATTCTGCGCCCTTTCTGCCTTCTATGTCTTGCATGAATGTATCTCATTGTAAACTAAACCATACCCAATATCCCGCTGGCCACCGAGTATGTGACATATTGTTTCCAGTATACCAGCCCTTGTGATATAAAGGAGAACTGGGAAGTGGGGAGTATGCAGGGCCAATAGACAATATCTGGTTAACATTAATTTTATATGTCTAGTCCTCAGCATTCTAGTTTTATTTCAGCACTTATAGTTGTGAAGTGGATAATAGCGTTTGTGAACAGGTTGTTTCTAACTAGCCTATTGTAATGGTGCTTTTGTCCTTGTGCAGCTATATATATTGAATAAAGAAAATTCATGATTATATTCACAATAGATTGATTTTGGGTCAACTAAAAGTCAGCGTGTATTTAGTGAAAGCTAAGGATCTGAGACCAATGATTACAATGCTATTAACTATCTGGGATAGTTAATAACAAAAGCAATAGCGACAATAATGATGATAATAATGATGGTGATGATAACAGTGCTACTGCTTATCTTTACTGCTGGTCCCTGTTCTAAGTGCTTTGCATCTACTTTCTCATTTCATCCTCATCACAATCATGCGGTAGATTACTATTCCCATTTCAAAGCTGAAAGCATTGAAATATCAGGTGGTCAAGGAAATTTCCTAATTTGTGCAGTTAGTAATTGGCAGAACGTGAATCTGAAACTAGCTCTTAAGCACTACAAAATACATAGAAATTCTTGTAGTCATAATAGGATTTTATTCATTTATTACTTTATACTAAATTTTTATATTGAGTGTCACCGAAGTATGAGTTTTCTCTGACTTTCCCTTCTGTTTACCTTTGTATTTTGTGATAAAATTCACAGTTAAAATTTACTGAGCTTTTTATGTGCCAGACATTATGCTAAAGGTAATACATTTGTAGGTAATACATCACTTAGCACACACAGAACAACTTTAGGAGGCCTGGGAAGGTTAAGTAATCTATCCAGCATCACATAATAAGGAAGCTGCAGAGCCCGAATTCGAACTCTTGAGCTGCACTGGCCAAAATGGCATTTATAGCCAAATGTTACAGCTGAGCACTTGAAATGTGGCTTGTCTGAATTATGATGCACTGTGAGAGTAAAATGAATACTGGATTTCAAAGATTTTTCACATTGCAGTGTATCTGGAAGATGCTATCGTATGAAGTAAGACTTCAAGATCTCATTTTCAGCCTCAATCTTGTCCTAGGATTTTGCCTAAAAGTTATTGAGGCATGTTGGCTACAGTGATTGGGGTGGGTAGACTTTATTGAGTGCAAGGGACTTGAGTTGGGGGTGGGCTGGGCTTGGAAGGCGGGACTCTGAAAGGATAAGATAAATTTGTATTTCTTAACAATGCCAGTGGCATTTTGAGATTAGTGAGCAGATGAGTTTTGCTGGAGGGATGTGATGTCTTCAGATTTATTACAAATCACTCACCCTGGCTTAAGCCAAAAGGGGGATTTTATTGGATGTATGCAAGGCTATTTCCTACCACACAGGCAGGTGTCACACCTGGATCACAGGTGAGACTGTACCGGGGCTTTCAATCCTTCCAGGAACAAAGAAGGCCACTTTTTCTATTTTCCTGAAGTTGCCTAGTCTAGCAACTCGGTTTCTCTCGCAGCTTTATTGTCCTTTCTCTATATTGACTGGCTTATTCTGTCCCTGCAAGCACATAGTGGAAAAAACACTCGATTGACTGGAATTGCTGGGTTCCTTTTCAAAATTCACTGAGGAGGAACCTGATTGACTGGGCTTGGGTCACATATTCTCCCCTAGTCCAACTAAAAGGGTCAAATTATGAAAATAAAGCAATATGACTGCTACAGAAATAACTGCCTTTATATTTTTACATGTTTTCCCAGCATACATGGGTAACTTCTTTAACTCTTTTTCCTCTCAAAATAATTTTTAAAATATTTTCACCACTCCATAATCAGGCCACAGCTCTTAAGCTAGTGAAGCAACATAGTTAGCAATTTTAAGGAATTTCCTAATCCAGGTGTTCTGAGATGTCTTCTTGTGTTTGGCCAATGTATTGTTCCCATCTTTTATATATAAAACTCAATTAGACTCTATAGCCTGCCTTCCCCTGCCCCCCCGCCTCTCCTCCCAATACTTTTACATTCTATTCACATGTATAGATAATGTTGTAGTAGTTTATCAGTTTGTCTTTACATACAGTGGTCTTTGAGATTCTGGAAGGCAAAGACTATATTTGACATGTTATTATTTTCCTAGTACTGGTACACAATGCACTTGCCATAACATGTATTGAATGAAAGAATGGATGGCACTGCATTTTCCATAGCAAAAAGACAGGTTTTGTTTTTTTGATTCTTTCTCAATCACCTGTTGTATGATTCTTTACTAACTTACCACTATTGTTTTTTTTTTTTTTTTAAAGACTGGTGCTTTGTACTATCTTAGATGGGGAAAATATCCACTTAATATTTATTTATTGATTTTTAAATACCCCAAACTTATTCCCATAGGTGATGAGATTTGGCAGTTGAAAAGTACTCTTTTTCTCAATAGGGATCACGCCTATAGAAATGCTCTACAAATGGCTTCTCTGAGGGGAGCCTCTAAGCTAGAGAATACTGATTCAGTCCCCTGTAGATCTCTGTCTTGCGAAAGTTATCTGAACCGAATTATGCAACCATCTCTCACTGTCTAATCTGGCTACTCTAAGCCTTTTTCTCAGTCATGTTCCTGAGCATAATTATTGCTCAGAAATGCAGGATGAAGTAGCCAATTCAAAGTCTGCTGCCATAGGTTTAGCTACAGAAGTGGATGTTTTTGGCCCTCTTAGTTGTCTATAAAATCAGATTCCCTGGACAGTAGCCAAATCTCCACTCCGTATTATGCTGTGGAACTACAACTCAAGAGTAAAATAACACTCATGCTAATTCTGGAGCTTTGCAACCTTGACAGTAATTATTAAAAACTGTTAACAGTCCAAATATTTCAGCAGTTTAATGTTATAAAAATGAAGCCAAACCTTCAATCAAGGGTTTCTAATATAATTTCTCTGTGCCAGCTTTGTTATTAAAGAAAAAGTTTAACTGATTTACATATTAGTATATGTAAATTAACCAGTTTGGAATTGCTGTATTATTACTATGAGAAATTGGCTTATTTTAGCCTCAAAATAAGGAAATTTCCATCTAGACCAGTAAATTGAATTATTTTCCTGGTTTATACCAAACATACAATATTGATTATTGCCAGTGCTCATTCTATGTTGAAAGACATGGCTCAATTGTTTACATAGTGAAAAAAAACAAATAACATGTATTCTATGCTTCTTATGATCTAGAAGCTTTACATACTTTATGTTGTTTAATATCACAACAAGATCATCTCCGTTTTACAGATGAGGAAACTGATATGCTTAAGGCTCACAGTAAGTAGCATAGCTATATTTGAACTCTCATCTATGTGGTGTTAAAGCTTTTGCTCTTTCTAATCTCCTAAGTCATCTCCTTTGCCAATTCTTTTTAAAAAATTCCTTAAAAATTAAAATATCTAGATTGAATATATTTATGTGTATAATGAAGCCTAAGGGCACTTTTTAGGATGGGGGATATGATGAAGATAATAAAATATTTACAAAATGTAACTCAAACTACAGTGATAGGAGCGTCCACTGGCTTTATGGGCAAGGTCATAGTGTTCCCAAGCTAGTTCTGAGTGTCCTGAAGTTGCCTCATGTGTTCTTAGGAACAGAGAAGGGCCCACAGGTCCTTCTGTCCCCACCTCCTGCCATGTCGCCATGCTGAGTCTCTTCAACATCCCAAGATCCCACTCTCTCCAAATCAATGCCTTCTTTGGAGTACGAGACCTGTTGAGGCTAGGAATTCAGTTTGTTCTATAGCTCTGCTACCCTTACAGTTAAATTCTATCCATGATTTTCAGCACAGACTTTAAGATTTAAGGGTCTCTTTAAACTCTGCAAGAGAGACTTTATGACTTTCACAGTGTTCCTCGAATTGCTAGCTAGCTAACCTGAGCCTGTTGTTTTCTCTCGCAAGGTTTCTAAATCTTTTAAATAAAACCAAGTAGCTTCACAATCATTATAATTATCATGGATCCCATACTATTCAATTCAAGTGTACTGCTAATGCATACTTCAGCGCTTCACTTCCTTTGACTCCTTACCTCAATCCAAAAAGAAATAGCTGCTGGGGTTATTACCTCCTTTTTTAATTTTTCCCCCAAGCTTATATTTTTGTCTCTTTTTAACATTTTATTTTTTATTTTTTTCCCCCTTCCCCCTCCCCTCTGGTAACCACTGGTCTATTGTCCATGTCCATGAGTCTCTGTTTGTCCTGTTCATCTGTCGCTTTTAGGTTTATACCCCACATATAAGTGATATCACATGATTTTCAACCTTTACTGTCTGGCTTATTTCACTTAGTATGATTATTTCAAGGTCCAACCATGTTATTGCAAATGGCAATATTTCATCTCTTCTTATGATTGAGTAATATTCCATTGTATACATGAACCACAGCATTACCTCCTGACTTACCAACACCTATGTGGTCTTTATCTCTGTCTGACCACAAGATGTTCAGATGCAGAATCCAATCCTCAGGGTCGATTTGTAGGGCCAATTTTGGTAACTACTATCTTGGCTTGGTTCTTCCTGAAAGTAGTGCCTGAG
>NW_006432943.1:9157370-9175070 GCF_000325575.1 Pteropus alecto
ACTCCCTCCTACTTCCAGCCATTTTTATGATCAGAATGGCTGGCCTGTAGTCATCTCACATGGCTTGACAGTGACAGAGAAGCCTCAGGCCAGAAAAGTGGACAGTATATTTGGGGCAGTTGACATAATGTGCAGTCAAGTTAATCTGAGCATCAATAACGATGAATAAAAAGGTAGAATGAGAGAATTTGAAATGGAGCATAAGAAGTGTCAGATGCAGATGTGATCTTGTGTAGCTCCAACAAATCATTGCATAATAGTCGAACAATAGGACATTACCTAAAGTCTGGATTAGTTGGTCATACTGTATTTGGGGCATTAACGACTCTGTCTTGTTTGGGGTGCTCCAGTTCATCTTCAGTCTCTCTCATCAAGTATTCACAAATGTTGGGGAACAGATTCAAGGTCACACAACTATCCAGCGCTTAACCTAAATGAATGCTTAATTCTCGTGGCTCGTGCCACATATATGGATACGCTTCTGGTGTAATATCCATGTGGTTGCTGATGTTTTCTGAGGATTGTGGTGGTATAAAAGGTGCTCCTCTATTGGTCAGGGAAGGTAGAAATAGGTAGATATAGAACTCCACAACAAAGATGTATGGCTCCAATTATGGGGTGAATTCAATCAGATCCGTTGGGACAGTTTTCCACGATATCATGCTCTTGGGCAGGGGGAATTAAATGGGGAGAGTGCGTGTTGCTCGGAGCTGTTCAACAGTTTATTCTGCATCACCCCACCCATTTTCTTTGAGAATACTGAAATAAATTAATTGCCCAATGGCTAGTTGGAGTTCCACAGGATTGTTGATACTTTTCTCATTGTGCTCCATCAGGTTCCTGCAGCAATATCCAAGGCTGTGTGGAATGGGAGTGGCTGTAGGCAAAGCTCCTGGAACAAAGAGGTGATTCGATTTGATTAAGAAGCAGGCAGAATACTTGCACAGACTTCTGTGTTACATCAGTTTTGAAAACCCACAGCTGCCCTCTTGGCCACATGTACTAAAGGTCTCCTAAATCCCCACCTAAAGGGCCTGAAAATGACTATGCTTTCCTAAACCTGATCTTGAGTCTGGGAACATGCCGTCTCTACACTGCAGATCATCTGCATGCACTGGGAGTCCTGCCTGCCACCTACCCAGGCGGGTGGCCTCCCGGGATGCTTCCCTTGGCAGAAGTATTTTACAGCTGGGCTGATTATTAGCAAGTTTCTGAATTATTTATGCCAATCCTCTCTTTTATTAGTGTGAATTACCATGAATTGGTTGTAATCAAAGTGATTTAGATTTGAGGAGCAAAAGAGTGAGGTACATTTTTTAGTTTAACCCATTTCCTGTTTAGAAAAAAAAGTTCAGCTTGCTGCCAGTGTTAATTTAATTTTACATAAACATGCTCCTTGAGGCTGAAGCAAATCTGACTGGTTTTCAATGTGAGCATAAAATATAAAAAACTGTTCTTGGAGTTATTTCTAAACAGAACTTGTCTCTAATCCTAATGTAACAGAAATGTATATGATGATCAGTATTTAATAATTTTTTTGTGTGTGGTGAATTTCAAAGCACAGAACAACACAAAGTGGAACATCACATTCCACACAAAAATATCACGTTTCTCTCTGATCTTCTTGCCATCCTTGTGGTTGTACGAGCAGAAAACGTTGCAATGACCAGTTGGATTCTGTTTCCCTGATGTTGGTGGTATGCTCTTGGGAGAATGTCTTCCAAAAAGACAAAGAAGTGTGACATCATCAGAACATGGATGACCTCAGAGATGTTGCTTGCTGCCCTGGCTTGGTGTTTTTCCAGCATTCTTTCAATCAATATCAGTCTGAAGTTTACATGGCTGATCATGTGCTCAGGATTGTCCTTCTTGAACAGGATATAGGAGTTCAGAACTATAATGTTCAGAAGGTGGCAAAAAAATTTTTGATAACAAAACTTTTGCCATTTGTGCTTAGTTGGAAGTGAACATCTGATCAGCCAAGTCCACTGCTCCCATATGCTTGTTATAATCCACAATGACACATAACTTCTTAGTTTTCTTTCCATTTCTGTTACTTCAGTCACAGCATCATTGTGGAATGACACAGCATCATTGTGGAATGACACATAACTTCTTAGTTTTCTTTCCATTTCTGTTACGTCATAGCATCATTGTGGAATGTTGACAACATTGTCACCTCCTTTTCATACCTTTCAGTGCCATAAGTTCACCACAGAATCTGGCTACGGTTGTCCCCTTTGTAATCCGTTTTTTCAGATCACTTGGCATCTGTTTTCTGTTCAAACAAGCTGTCCCAACTGCATCAGTTCTGTTTTGATGTAATTCTTTGAAAAGTTATTGAGGAAGACATGATATCCTTGGCCAAGAAGGTCATTGACTAAGGGGAGAACAATTCATGATGATTTCAGACCATCAGCTGAATCTTTCAAATTCATACTGGGCCCTGTGTGAACAAGCGCGTTCCACACGTAACCAGATTGACTTTCACAAAGTACATATAGCTTGAGACCAAATCGTGCTCGTTCGGTTGGGATATACTGCTTCATAGTTAACCGGCACTTGAACAGCATCAGTGATTCATTTACTGCAGTGTTTCTGTTTGGAGTATATACAGTTGCAAACTTATAAGAAAGTTGAAAATAGGTATGATCTTCTGCAATGAAATCTGGGCCTTTGACCAGCAAATATGATAGCATTGTTGACAAAATACAGGCACCGAAGTAAAAGTAAAAATCTTTCACCTGTCATAACTTGATGGAGATAAGGTGCATCCAAAAGAGGCCTTGTTGACCTAAACATCGCCAGCTCAGTTTTCTGCACGATACCTTGCGGTAACATTACTGCAAAAAAGACTCTCAGTTCATCATTGACAGTGTCTTTTCATTTATCCATCCATGAAAATCTTTTTGGACCAGGTGGGTTTGAAGCTAACAAGGCAGCTAGCTTGAGCATTGATTCCGCTGTTAATTTTTGAAACTAATTCCTCACTAAAGAATTACTGCAGTGGGTCAGTGGTATCACTGACATCAACTTTTCTGCCAAAGGTGCTGACAAAGTCATACCTTTGACATGGAATCATAACACAAGTTGACCACTTCAGAGCGCGACCCAAGTCAGCTGATGTAGGGCTATTTCCATCAGAATCCGAATTGGACAGAGGCCTGACCATACAGTCTTCTGAAGCACTATCTTAAAATCATCAGAATTGTCTATTTTGGAAAAGTTGGATTCATCAAATAAATCTTTGGCTAGCGACTGTTAGAGAACGATGTTAACATTACTTGTAGGAATGCTGTATTTTCTAGGATTTGACATTTTCAATGATCGAGAATTACTATATTTTTGTAAATGGAAATACTACTACTAAAAACAGAAAGCTATAAATAGAGTGATGTCATTTGTTTCCAAAGACTATCGATATACTAGAGTGATGTGAAAATAATAATAAAAGTGAGATATTTCATTGCAAACTTTGGGGGTAAGGTTAGGACTATAATCTGCGAGTTATCTTGGGGCAAACGCTGCAACCTCAGGTGTCACTGGTGAGTATTTCGGGGCAAATGAGAAATGGATTAAAGTTATAACGTGCTGGGGCTTTGTTGTTGCTCCTGAAGTGACTAACAACATTGTTAAGAGAAGAAGGTTAGTGTGTTAGGAGTACAGAGACCCTGGTTCCTGGACCTGCTCTGGACTCAGCCTTATGGTACCTTAGTGATTACCTTGTCTAACATCCTGATACTTCAGTTGAACAAACAGAGGCCCAGGGAGTTACGTGGTAAAACCAGAATTAGAAGCCAGCTGGCTGAATTCCCTCTTCGCTCTCATCTACACAATCTTGACCTATAGAACATTTATTTAACTTGTGAGGACACAAGTGAGAAGGCAGCTATCTGCGAGCAGGAAGAGAACTCTCACCAGAAACTGACAGGGCTGGCATCCTGATCTCAGAATTCCAGTATCCAGTGCTGTGAGAAAAATAAATGGCTGCTGTTTGAGTCACCCAGTCTATGGTATTTTGTTATGGCAGCCTGGGCTGACTAATACGAGGGGCTAGAATAGAGGGTATAGACTAGCAGAAGTGGAAGACAACTTGTCTTCGTTTGAGTTCTTTCAAAAGCAGATCCTGAGACAAGGATTCGAGTGAAAGCAGTTTATTTGGGAGGTGAGTCTAGGAAGCAGTGTTGAAGGCGTGCGGAAGTGAGACAGGAAGATAGGAAAGCCAGTACGGGTGATCGCTACAGGAAACTGGAACTCAGTATTCCTGTGGAGCCTCTGAAAGAATGTGTGAAATATGCCTCAGAAATTCCCTATTGAAGGTCAGGAAAATGGTGACACTCATATACCAACTCACTGTCCCCAAAGGGCATTAAGTTGCTAGCACTTCTTGCTTACCTGGCACAGGTCAGCCTAGTAGCAGATTTCCTGGGTCAGAGAGTGCCATCAGGAGGAGATGTATAATAAGGTGTGCATAGAAACTGTCTCAAGTTACCACTGCTTAGTCTGAAGGGACATGAACACAATGTCAGCTACAGCAGAACTCTCACACTTTAAGACAAACACAAACTTCTGGGGGGTCTTGTTAAAATACAGATTCTGATTTGGTAAGTCGGGAGTGGAGCCTGAGATTCTGCATTTCTATCAGGATCCTTATGATGCTGATGTAGGTTGTCCGTGACTTTGAGTAGAAAGAGTTACATACTCTTTCATGAATTCAGCTCATTTCTACATGTGTTTATTGAGCACCTGTTGAACTGGGTCTTGGGACTATCACATGCTTGACATAGGTCAGGAAATAGGAATCAATTGTTGCCTCCATTTTACAGATGATCTAAAGGTTTATTTTGCTTTAATTGTCCAAGGTTGGAAATGCTTACTACATATTCATTTGTTTTAAGAAACAGAGGAAGGTAGGATTCCTGAACTGTTTTTGTTTCTTGGACAGAATTTCAGCCTATGAAAATGGTAGACAGGGAAGAAGTAGAGGAAGCCAAGGGCAGTGCTAGCTGATTTCTTAAGGATGATTCTTAGTAGCTGCCTCATGATACATTTACACAGTATGTGTCCCAATGTCTTAGTATCAACCTATCTGGGATCATGAGAGGGGTTTTCATAAAGCCGCTGTTCACTGTAACAATTTAAAATTAAAAAAAAAAAAATCTAGCGTTGTAATCAAAATAGCAACATTTTTATAGTACTTCTCAGCCTACAAAGTACTTTCTACCACATTGTCTCATTATGTCCTTTGCAGGCTTGAGAGAAATAATCTACAAATGGAATTTTAAAATAAGTGCATTGCACATTAGGGCAGGTACATTACACAGTTGGATACATATTTCAGATCCAGTGAAAAATGACTGTGAAGAAGGCTGCATATAAACAGCAGAACTCTCATACCAAATGTCCTAGAGCACTCAGATAATTTCTATATTAGCTAGGAAAAAGGCTGTTCAGACTTATTGTCATTAGTTTGTCACTTTTAAACTTTCCAAGGTAAAAGTTGGAACATGTCAACAAGGGTCTTATGAACACTGCCTTCTGCGCAGACCTTCCAGTTTGACCATTGGCTTTTCATTCTCTTGAGAGGCTTTGGGCCATCTATATTTTTACTGTCAAGTCAAGCACCAAGAATGTGGCTCATACACAATGGGCGTACCACATGGCTGTCAGCCTCTTTGGCTGAACAGCCAGTGACCTCATCCAGTCAGATAAGGAAATAAAAATGAGATGGTAAAGAATTTCTTTAGACATTATAAAATGACCTGGCTGTGATGCCTTTCATAGAGATTTAGATTCATATCCCCATGAACTCTATATCTGTCAATTGTTATCAATAAAGATTAAAATTATGTCTAATGTATAACTAAATAAAAATGATTCTATTTATACTAATATTCAATAATTTTTTTTATAATAACTTCAATAACCATGAAATATTGAGTGAAAAGGAAGCAAATGGATGTTATTCATGAATATTTTATCAGGATGCTCTTTGTTCTAAGAAGTAGAATATTTAATAGAGCCTAAAAATAAGAGTTTATTGTTTACATAACACAAATTTGGAAGTAAGTTCTGAAGTTTGTTAATTCAACAGCACAGTTGATGTCTGGGTTCTGGGTCAGTTTCTCTGTGATTCTTTTGATTTTCATTACATGGTCACAAAATGGCTGTCGCAGCTCTAAGCATTGTGTCCTTACACAACTGAATTCAAAATAAAAGAGAATGCTTCCTTCCTCCTCTTACTTCTTCTCCTTCTCCCCCTGCCCCTTCTTCTCATGGAGAAAAGTCATTCTGAGAATTCCCTAGTAACTTTCCCTCAGACTTTTTTGACTAGAAGTGGGTCATATGCCCACTCGCATACCAGTCACCAGCAGAAAAAATGGAATCAGCTTATTACTTTTAATCTTCCAGGGTTGGGGTAGGGTGTAAACTTCCTTGAGCACATTGCTTCCTCAAGTCTGAACAAAATAAATGTTATTAGTTAGGAAAAAAGGGAAATGACTCCTGGGGAGGCAAGCAATTTTGTCTGATGTATGTATTTTCTACTGTTTCTTAGAAGTTCTTTGGTTGCCTGTTAATTAAACCGAAGACACATTCAGGGGTTAGAATCAAAGACTAAAATTGAAAACATTGCCTCTTGCTGAATTTTACAGAACTATAAAAATATTTCGTGGGACAAGTTATGTTTTTGATGAGTTTAAGTTTCTCATAAAATGCAAAACTTCTTGTCTAGAGCTCAGCCCCGCTACAGTGGCATGTGTTCCACCATGTTCCTTGCCTGCCTGGGGTCTTTAAAGGAGTAGGGGGAGAGATGGCATAAGGGCTAAAGTTACTAGAAGGGCCTTTTGTAGGAAATTTGGAGGTTATAGGAGAGGAGAGCTATGTAGAGGGAAGTAGATATGAGGGGAAGGAGGATTTAAACAAGTGTTACTGTGAGCAGGTATTCATCTCCTTCATGTATTCAAAAAACACAGCTAAGAATGAAGGCTAATCTAGAATTGATGGCTGTTTGGTAGAGCCTGTGTCTCTTTTCAACATTGCTCTGAGAGTTGTATCCTCAGTAGGATGCATTCTCATCTTTGATCTCAAGGGGTAGGCATAGTATTTTCCACATCGACCCCATTTCCAACTGAAAAGCCAACCTAGACCTGTTGGAGGGTCTTGAGGAAATTTTAGGATATTGGAATCTCCATGCCCAGCGTCATCTCAAGTTCCAAGATAGCTGCTCAAGCGTCAGCCACTACATCCACATTCCAGCAAAGAAGGAAGGAAGAAAAGAGAAGTAGAAGAGGCACAAGGCTGTGCTGGCTGGCTTCTTAAGGATGATTCTCGGTAGCTGCCTCATGATACTTGTGCACACATCCCATTAATCAGAATTTAGTCATGTGGTCCACCTAACTATATGGGAGTCTGGTAACATTGTTTTTATTTTCAGTGGCCATGTGCTTAGCTAAAGATTCTATTACTGTGAAAGAAAAGAAGACTGGATATTGGGAGGACAAGAAAAGGAAGCCTCTTCCAGACCCATACCCCTTTCTATATATATGGGACATGGACTAGCAATTTTATGACTCTTTATTCTTATTCATGTTATTTATTTAGCATAGAATATTCTTTTTCCCCGCCTTTCATCTCACATATTTTCCTATCTCCTTTGTTGTCTACTGAAAAGTTTCTCACCTTCAAAGCTTAATTTCAATGTCACTTCCTCAAAGGAGTCTTCTTGGATTCTGCCAGTTAGAACTAACTTCTTCTATGCTCCCCAGCCCTTTTCTCCTATTTTTATTATAGCAAAGTGTTCATTCTGTTTCACATGATCAGCAGTTGTTTATTTTTTTCCTTTAGATTGTAAATTTCCTGAGGGCTAGGTGCCTACATGAAAGAGAAATAAAATCATATCTTGTTTAAGCCAATGTTATTTTGCATTCTTTATTACTCACAGCTAAGTATAATCCTAACATAAGATCCTTCCTCCTTCCCTTTATAGAGTTGGGCACCATTCTATTTCTAAACTCATGATTATACAGACACCACCTAACAAGGGCTGGAACATGAAAAGAATGTTAATGAATGAAAGAAGACTGGGAAATATTTATAAATTGGTGCTATGATGTGTTCACGGTTTTCAGTGTTAGAGGCGTTGGTAGGATGCAGAGGAAGGAGGTGGACTTTGTAATCTGACACACCTGATTTAAAATCCTTGTTGAGTGACACACCTGATTTAAAATCCTTGTTGTGTGACCTCTCGTGAGAAAATTATTCTCCTTAATCCAGATTTTCATATCTGTAAAATGGAAATTTAATACTCACTTTGCAGGGTTGTTTGTTGAATTAAATAAGATGTCTGAAAAGAGCCTGGCACTAAGAAGATACTCATTTTAGGGCATTACAATCATCATATTGCAGATTTGGAATGATTCAAGGAAAAGCTTTATGTTACCGTATCCCAGAGCCACAAAACTGATTACATGTGGAACAGGAGTCCTTGGGAGAAGATTTGCCACAGAGGCAAGGAGTGTTATTACTGGTAACAGAAACTGGAAGCATATCATACTCCTGTACTTGAGATGAAATTTGGCATATGTCACATGGGCAATATCCCTCCAACATCCATTTTAAAAGTCTCAAGATGAAAAACTGAAACACAAAGTACAAGCACTCACTGATGCTCTTATAGCCATAGCAACATGTAAAAATGATAAAAGTGGCAACTCCAGTGAAATGTGAACTGAAGCATACCTATTAAAATGGATCCATAGTTAAAACCGCCTGGGTTTTTCATAGTTCTTGAAGGAGGAGCAGTTAAACCTCAGATTTTGTCTTTCTTGACAGTAATATAGAAGTTATACATATTACAGACCAAAAGCAATCAGTGACCCAGCTCTCAGTACTTCAAGGTCAGAATAAAAGAGTAGATGCTATAATCTGAAGGAAAATTTGAGAGGTTTATGTTAAGACTTGGTTAAAAAAATGACTTGTGGACTCCGCAAAGCATATGAGTAACTTTTTTGACTTTGTACCATGTAAAGTCTCCGGGAAGTTTTGATATACTTTGAGACTAATACCTAACATGTATTTAGCACTTTTCAGTTTATTAAATGCCCGACATAGCTTAACTCATTTATTCATTTGTTATTGCTGCATAATAAATTATTATATACTTAATAGTTTAAAACAGCACACATTTATTCTCTTATAGTTTCTGTGAGTTAGAAGTCTGGGCAAAATTTACCTTGGACCTCTGCTTAGGGTCTCACAGGCTGAAATTAAGGTGTCAGCTAGGCTGCATTCCCATTTGGAAGATGAACTGGGAAAGAATCTGCTTTCGAGCTTACTCAGGATATTGGCAGAATTAATTTCCTGTGGTTGTAGGACTGAGCCCTGGTTTCTTGCTGGGCCCTCAAGCTACTGGACACTCAGCTCCTGGAGGCTGCCTGTAGTTCCTTGGTATGTGGGATTTCCCAACTTGCCCATTGAATTCATCAGACTGGCAAAGAGCATTTCTAGAGCGAGGCTACTAGCAAGATGGAGTCTTACATAATATGATCACATAGTGACTTCCTATAACTTTCACCATATTCTATTGGTTAGAAGCAACTCATAGGTCCTGCTCACACTCAAGGAAAGGGGATTAAACAAAAGCATGGACACCAGAAAGAAGGAATCATAATGGGCCACCTGGAGTCAGTTCATCACAATTTTCAACACAGTCCTTTGAGAAGGTTGCTAGATATTCTTACTTCTGTTATACAGATGAAAACACTTATTTTCAATTAGGTTAAATGAATTGATATTCAAGACTACACAGTTAATAGGAGATAAGGATAAATTCAGAATTCCTAAGTCCTGGTTCTGTGTTCCAACCATTATTAGTATCTAACCATTTTATATATCTTTTTATCTACCCATCCATCCATTCACCCATCCCACTATACTTATCCAATGTTCTTTTTACTACATCATGATACTTATTGTATAAATGTGAGTAATATTCAGCAAACTCATCTCTTTGAACCCAACAGAATTACCTCTTTGTCATTGTATTAGACAGGTTAGGTTAGATTCTCCTGTGGTAAAGAACAACTCCAAAATCTCAATGGCTTAAAACAACAAAGGTTTCTTTCTTGCTTGTATAACATGGATGCATTGCAGGTCAGCTGGGTGCTTTGCCCCACATTTTCTTACATGAGGACTCAGGCTGATATTGTAGTAACCATCTTGAATGTTGCCAGTCCCCATTCCAGGGGGAAAGAGAGCTCTGGTGAATTTTGCAATGGCAATTAAATGCTCTGACGCAGAAGGTAAACAGATGGCATTTGCTCAAAATCATGATTCAGAACTAGTCAAACAGCTTTATTCAACCAGAGGGAACCAGAAATTTTAATTCAACATATTCCCAGGAGTGGAGAGACCAAGAAATAATTGGCATACAATTTGTGAAGTAATTACTACTATAGCCATGAAACTATCTCACCTCAAGATGCACCTCTGTCACCTTTACATTTCTCATGGCCTTAGTCCAAAGTCCCTCACCTGACCTAACATTTCCAGACCTGTTCTTCACAGCCTCAGCTTTTGAATCTTGATTTATTTATATCTTCAGAGCTGCATTTCACCTAAAGCCTAAGGTTTATAACAGCTTCTCTAGGTCTGGTTTCTATTTTTCTTCTTGATCACAATTTTCACTTTGTATTCTTAATGACATTGTTTTTAGTCATTCGGGATAAACAACTCACCAAATCTTGCTGCACTTCTGAGACCCTAAACCCAGAACTTGATCTTATAAGCTAATGCCTTTGTGATGATTAAGTCATTGATAATATGATGCATGCCACATGGAGACAGAACTATGATTATATTCTTAAGTATTCCCCAGAGTTCCTTTCTTCAGAGATACTGTAGGCACTGATCTAAATTCAATTAGCAAGTGTCATAAAAAAGGAAACATCAATGGGAAAAATGAATCAAAGGATTTGAGATGACTGAACCCAGCAAGAAAGCAGAGCTGACCATTCTCAAGGTGAATAATTATCTGAAGAAAGGTGAACAACAACATACTCTATCAGTTGCATACCGTTTTGGCTTAATGTGAAAGCTGCAACAAGTGAGCTAAAATATTAATACCACAGTAAACCACCTTTGAAGAACATTGTATTAGAACAACGTCTCAGTGGGTGACCGCACTACAGGAGCAAGGCACTAAAGAATAAAGAAGCAGCTGGACTACATATATGTTCACAGCAGAAGACACATTTTCATCCTACAAGCATGTTCTATTTCATCATTTTAAGCATTTCTGTCAACTTGTAGACTAAATTACACTGAACCTTGTTGTGCATAAATTTTATTACCACTATAGCATATAAAAGAAACTTGCTTGAAAACAAGGAAAGTGGTGGATTAGAAGAAACAAATTCTGGAAAACGTCCCTTTATTAAGGTAAAACCCACAACCTCTAAGATTTAGCCCCCAGTAGAGTATTTGCTGGTCACGAGGTGACTGGATCAAGTATGAGCCTTGTTCTGCTTCTGAGAGGCTCCCATTTTGACTCTTCTGACCATAGTAAGGTCATGCAGCCCTTGAGTCTCTGTGATAATTCTGGTTCAGCTGTTAGGCTCCAATTCATACCTAAGCAAAGGTTCCTTCCCTTAGTTTCCTCCAGTGCAGCCAAGATATTCTCAAACTTAGTAAGAACTTTAAGAGAGCAGAGAGACATAAACCTCTATAAACTATGTCGTGGGTAGCAGTTTCTGATCTTTTCCATAGTCAGCTCATTGCTAGGGCTTGTCAGTCCTGTCGCCTTATATTCTCTATCCAGCTGTCTTTATTGGAGTTTCTTCCAAAGCAGACCCTGAAACATGGCTCTGTATTTGATTTGATTTGGTAGGTTATCCTGGGAAGCACAGTGAAGAAGCGGTGAGGTGAGGCAGGCAATCAGAAGAGGTCTTAACGTCCTTTGTTTTATCTTTTTAAAATATATTTCTTTATCATTGGAGTCTAGCGTCAAGCAAGGCCTTTTGATCAAAAAGTAATTGATCATTTTTCTAACCCAGGAAAAGTGTGAAATTCATAGGACAATCTTTGGAATAAAAAGAGGCTCATTGTAAGCTGGTGCTTTACATAGTCCTTCCAGACCGGAAAGGGACACAACAGGGGGGAAAAAGCCTTTCTCAGTGTCCTATACATTTTATCTTCACAACATGAATGTAATTTTGTTTGGAAATTCCCAGAATATTCCAATCACTTGTATGTTATGCGATGTTAATAAAACTTCTGAATAGTTACCAGATCAGAATGGACAATCATTACTTGATCGGCAACGAGAAGAAGGAAAACAAACTCAGGATAAACCCTGGGATAAAGGAGTAAACCCAATGGGTCTGTCAGTATACTTACCCAATTCAACAATTTAGAATATAATTCAATAAACAGACTTTGAGCACTGTTGTGGTGGTGGTGGTGGTGGTGGTGGCGGAAGTGGGGAAAACATGCAGAAAAATCTACTCTGGAGTCAACTGTTTATGACAGGAAGTTAGAAGAGAATGCGGGCAACTATGTCTGAGGGTAGAATGCTGTGAGGCCAATAAAAGAGATGCAATCATGTAGATTCAGAACAATTGGAAAAATCCTATTTGGGATGGGGGATCAGGAGAGAGCTCATGAAGAAAGTTCTGATGAGATCCAGCATTTTAGCTGAGTCTTGAGATGGTGCTGAGATTTCTACAGATGGAAATGGAGAGGGAGAACACTGCCCGTATGTATAGAGTTTGGAGGAGAGGACCGTGGGTTGGTTTGGCTGGAATCTGGGGCATGTGCATAGGAGAAGCTGAAGATGAGATTGGAAAGCTGCTTGTACCAGAACAGAAAGAGCTGTACACATTAGATGAGAACTCTTGCCCATAATTCTTGGGACAATGGGGAGCCCCTGAAAGTTGTTGAGCAAGATGAATTTGGCAACTGGATGCAGGATGAGTGGAGAGAGCCTGGATATGGGAAGCAGTATAGACTTCTTCAGGGACAGTATGTGTGACTAGTGTGAAATCATATTTTGATCGTGGAATACAGCCTGCCAAAACCCAACACCAATGACTAGAATATACACACTGGCTGAAGTTACCACCCCTATTATCAGGACGGTGGCAGGTCCAGAAAAAAAGATGACAGCAGATGGAAGATAGGTAGCATCCACTGTCCTCACACTCAAAACTAATCAAATGTATTAAGTCTCACAGGAGCTTTACAATCAGTGCTCGGGCTTTAGAAGTGCCAGTTGGCAGAGCAAAACAGGTGATGGAATAATAAGATTGCATGCAAAGGGGCTGTGCTGAAACAGAATCACCTCCCAGGAGGATCATCTCAGGGAAGTGGGTGGGGGGTGGTGGTGGGAAGAGGCGGGAGGCCCTCCTGTCCTCTGAGATGCATGCACATATCACATCAAAGCTGGAGGAGTGAAATGCCACAACTCCAACAAACTGGACCTCTGTGAGAGAGCCAGAGAGCAGAGCCTCAGCTTCTTTCTGTAAAATGGCAGGTATTTTGAGGATTAAATTAAATCAAATCATGTGCAGCTCTTGGCAGAGGGCCTGGAACATAGCAAACTGTTATCATTCCCTATGGATGCTTCTGGGACAGCATGCCTATAGAGATGTGGGAGGACTCTTCACTTCAGAGCCGTGTGCTTCTGTTCCTGGAAAGTGTGGAACACCTGGTTGTTTTGCATTTGATGTTGTATCACAGAGGCAGTTGTGTGAATTGATTTGATGCTTTCTACATGGTTCTGGCATAACACAATCAGGCAAGTCACTTTATTTATTTTGCGACTTCTCCCTCCCTTCCCCAGCCCAGCCTGATGCTTCCTAAGTACATCTGCCCTATTTCCTGGCTTTCCCCCCACAACCACGAAACTGCTGGTCAAGGATCAGGCAGCCTAATCTGGGACTGCTTTGGATAAGAGAAAAAGAAAGTAAAGAACATAACCACACCACATTTTAGAAAGACATGGAAAGTCTAGAGAGGCAGTAGAATAGGAACTTAGCTAGGGTGACTGCTCAGGACATGTGTGCTACTTGGGTGGCAGGTTAGTAGCCAGAGTCTTTCTTTAGTTTTCTTGCTCCCCTTCCTCCTTCCTTCCATAGTTTAAAGAACAAGACAGACTTTGCCTTGCAGCAAACTACAAAGGGAAGAAAAACATGCCCACAAATGACCCCAATGGGAGTTATAAGTGTCCCAGAAGAGACTTAGAAGATGTGATCTGTGAGTTCAGAGTGGGGAACAATGACTGCTGATTTGGAAGGGTTATGGAAAGCATCAAGGAGGAAGTGGCAAAGGGGCTGGATTCTAAAGGATTTGTAGGATTTAGATTTTTGAAATAAGGGAAGGCAACAGCTCAAACAAGGTACAGAAAAGAAAAAAAAATAGTGGTTATAAAGGAATGAGTCATTTATTTTGGTCAGATTTCTAAATGTGTGCAGGGACAGTGGGCCAGATTTTGGAGGAGTCTGGAATCTAGGGTGGGGATTTGGAACTTTAGTTCATAGCATTAGGGAGCAGGGGAGTGATACTATCAGACAGCATTTTAGGAAGATTAATCCATTGGCATTGTGTAGAATGAATAGGTATGGGCAGGAGAGCAGGGAGATGGCTTGAAAATACTGCAATGGTCCAGGAAGAGCAATTGCTATGAGTTCGGTACTGTCAGAGGTGAAGAGGATTTAGAGATGAATGGGATGCATGCTGCTGAGTTAGAATTAGTAGAAACTGTTAACTGATCGAATGACTTTTCTGCCTTTTATCATCTGAGATTTTCCAACTCCACTTGTTCCTTAAGGATACCAGCCCCTCTTGTTTGAACAAATAATCTTACAAGCTTTCCCTCTGCAGACTTTTCCCCGCTTCTCAACTCCATCCCCACTCACCACCTGTTCTGATGATGGTGTGAAAATCTTTCTCATTTATCATCATAGTCATATATAAAGAGGTATTCTGGTTTCATAATGGACTGTGCACTTTTTACTGTCACAGTTTCTGAGGTTTCGTATTTAGAAAGGTTTCACAATGCATTACACTGTGGGAAAAGAATCAAGTTGTCTTCACAGCCTTTATGTTGGTATACAGATTCTTAGGTTGAGCTTTGATTTTTGGTGGAGTAAGAGAGGGAGGGAAGAGATTGCTTGGGTTATAAGACAAAAGGCTTGTAAGTGTGGTGATTTTTTACTTGTTCACTGTGACATCTCCTTGAGAACCATAATCAGTTAGGCCTGTGGCAGCAGCTGCTTGTTGGAATTGGCCTGCTTGCCCAGTTTCCACTTGAATTCTCCCATGTTCTCCTACATCTACATCTACATCTTGTTTGAATCCATTTGGTGATAGACAATATGCTGAACATCCCTCTTCCTTTAAAATTTTTCTTGTCATTGATATCCTAGACATTGTATTTCTTTTACCCTTTCTTTCTCTCTCTCCCTTCCTCTCTCTTCTCTCACAGACACGAATGAAGATGTCTAAATGTATCATTCAAACTTTTTTATCAACAAAGGTGCGTTCCTAAGCCTGTATCACAGTCACAGCTTCGTGGTTGGTCCCATGTGTCTTTGTCATTCTGGAATCTAGATTGAGGAACTACCTCAATCCTGGTCTTGTGGTAGAGGGGAAAAAAAAGAAATGATGGCTGGACCCATGCAACGCTTTTGAGTTCTTGCTCAGAGGTGGCATATGTCAGTTCAAAAAAAGTTTCTTATCTCCTGTCACCTGGTCCCAAAGATAATGCCACGTAGCTTGACTTTTTGTTGTTATAGCAGCAGCCCATCTATTTATTAATTTATCTATTTATTTCAGCATTTTCTAGGTTATACTGATGCAGGACCAAGCAAATCCTCTGAGTGGGGACTCAAGTCCTGTACCATGAGAGAGTCTTTGACTGTGCTAAGAATGAATTCAAGTGCATGCCAGAGTTAGAGAAAAAAGGAAAGTTTATTAGACAAGGGATAATGCTCCACAGACAGAGACAGAATAAGAGAGATCCTGGAGCGTTTAAAGAATTCAGTTTATATGTCATTCTTAATTTTTATGAATTGTAGTTTAGAGATTTGTTTTTCTATTTTCCCTTGATAGTATGGGTATGCAACATAAAAGGTATGAGTATGCAGCATTAAAGGCGTGTTAGAAATCTCAGCCTTTGTTCTGTAGGTTCCACGTGGTCTGGCCATAGGGAATAAATGGTTGGGTCTATTTTGTGTAGGGTATGACTAAAAGACTGTTTTCCTGTTTTCCTTTCACTGGATGGGTAAATAGTTTGTTAGTAATCCCAGCGGGAATCTTTCTTTGTATCTTAGGTTTCTCATGGTCTGGCAGCACATCACAAGCTCTGAATACAACTTGTCAATTTGTGTAGTTTTCATGACTCTTCCTTATATCAATACTGCAGTGGAAACAGCCCTATATCTTAGTGGTTTACAACAACAAAGCTCTATTTGCTACACGCTATGTCAATGTGCCAACTCTGGGTCTAAGGCAGCTCTTAGCTTGTGCTTCTGCTCAAGCGTCTCCTTCATTCTGGCTTTCAGGCTGAAGGAATAGCTCGCTCTTGGCAGAAGGGAAAAGAACTTCAAATTTACTTTTTTTTTTTTTTTTTTTAAGAAAACTCTTTGTCCAAAGTGTGGTAGGGCATGGTTTTCTTCTCTTCCTATCCTTTTTCCATATGAGATCTCCGGCCCAGTTGGAACACTGGCCTATGCAGGTTGGGATAACAGAAAAGGTATTTGCCAAATGTGAAAGATTTCAAGCCTTTATTGAAGTTATAATACCTTTAGTTTTGCTACAAATTAAGTGAGTTAGCAGAACCATGTTTCTCTTGTGGACATTTCACTTTGAGTCTGGAAGCAGAGAATTCTTTGCTCTTCATCCTTTACCAACAGAAAAACTGGATATGCAGTGCTTCCTTCCCAACTTTCCTCCCCCTTTGCCATAGATGAGGGAAAAAAGAGGTAGAATTAAGGGGTTGAAGAGATAGAGGGGATAATTAGGGGAGAAGATGAAGAAGGGAAACCAGAGTTGCTGGGTTCTCTGACATCTACCTCTGATGGACTTAGGACCCAGCGGTCAACTAAAGAGCTGTTTTGCCCAACTGATTACCTAGTAGCATAGGTTCTGTTTGGAAATGGTTGTACCTTGCTGCCTTTCCAATAGTTAAGGGCATAGGTCCAAAAACCCCAGTGCATTACCCAGATAAAAGTAGAGCTGCTTTGATGGGGGATGGAAGACTCTACCATCCTCTACCCAACCACTCTGCAGAATCTTGGGGCTCTAAGAGATAGTTTGAAATTCTGTGGTCCAATATCATAGATCCATTAAAAGTGACTTCTATACAAAAGATTGTGGTTTGTGTTGTGGTTGTTGGAAAATGAAGTACAATTATAACAACATTTCTTGGAGAACTCCAGAAGAGGGAGGATGTGGGTTAGAAGGTAGGGTTATATTTTATGTAAATTATGCTAAAGATAAGTACTCTACAATGAGATAAAGATAAGAACTCTGCAATGAGATGATTTTATTATTTTGGCCTTATCAAAAGGAACTCCAACCATTAAAAGTCCTCTAATATACTTAGTGGGCTGTGAGAAGCAGCTGTCTACAGAGGTGGTGGATTGGAAAAGAGCCAGGAGATGAGTTAGGAAACTGGACGGAGAGGAGAGAAACCACTCT
>NW_006432943.1:9175092-9193675 GCF_000325575.1 Pteropus alecto
CTCTTTCCAGACTGAGGAAGACTTCGGTGCTGGCTGCAGTGAATGAAGCCAAAACTGATGGCGTGAGCTTTTGTGTTTTTGTGAACTTGTATGCAGTGAAGAAGCGTCATATGTTTTTGCAAGTAGGCAATTCTGGATCATGAACCCTGAACTTAGGAAAGGGAACCAACATACAACCGTGTGGGTTTGTAATCCTTCACCTCACAAGGGCCCTTGATGAGGTTTGTGATCTGGGAAGCATGGGAACTGTGGCAAGGCAGCCTGGAGAATTGAAGAATTTCTTTTCCTTTTTGCCAGCTGCCAACTCTGGGAAAACAGGACTTGTTCTCTCCCACTGAGTCTCCTTCAGAGGAACATATATTCAATGTTTGTAGGGGGAAAAAAGAATATTCGTTTCTATCTCTTACTTCTGTAGAGAAGTGTTAACTAGCGAGGAGGAGGAGGTGGAATCTTTTTATGAGGATTATATTGGCAGCTCAGGGCAGCACATAATGAAGGGGATTTACGGATTTGCTGTTGAAAACTGTAGAAATCTATGCATTCTGTTCCCAACTGAGAGAAAGCAAGGGTGGCTGCCACAAAGGTCAATGCCAAATTTAAATGCATCTTTTTTTTTTTTTAGATCATTTCCATAGCATTTTATTCACAAACATTGAATGACTTTCTGTTTCTCAGGAAAAATAGTCATTAACATTTTTATTTCTCTCTCATGTGTTATAATTATGTTGTTATAAATGTGGACACTCTAAAGAGATTGAGGAAGAATGGGCTTCCCCCATAACGAGGAGAAAACAGGGGTGACTGATCCCACTCAATGGTAATTTCAAACAAGTGGCTTCTGTCCAGGTTTACTTAGTAGTGGTTTTGAGCTGTTAAAAAATAAAGAGCAACTATAGAGTTAAAAAACTGAAGACAAGTGTCATAATTTAAATTGATTATAATTATTTACATGAAGAAATTCAAGTAGTGAATTCAACATAAAAAATGCAGCTATTCTTTGAAATAAAATCATATGGGAATGGGAAATATGCAAGACAGATCATAGAGTTGTTGCTTTGGGTGAAGAGAGGCTGGTGCCTAGAGCCTGTCTTGTTTGTCAGGCTTTTGGGACTCTGGAGTGACAACTGAGGCACCTTTGTGGGATCCCTGGAGTTCTGAGAATTCCAATCTAAGCATACTGGGTTGAAGACCAGGTTTTCTTTGAATCCCAAGCTCATTGGAGTTTTCCAATACCCTCCAAATCCTGAGAGCTGACATGAGCCAATTAATGTTTGGGCAAAGTCAGTGTGAAACTTCTGTGCAGACTGTGAGAATCCTGGGGTTCTGGCATAGACCAGGATTCTGGAGCTGGGTGTGGGTGTGCAGTGGGACTGATTCATAGTGGTAGCTGTGGAGCAAAGGGGATGGAGACAATGTCCTGGGTGGAGGACGGTCCAAGGTTGAAAAGAACTGTCCAAAGTACAGAGTCCAAAGGGGGCTGGCAACAAATCAAGGACAGAGTCTGAAGCAAAGCATCTACAACTGAAGTCAGATGAGACTCCACTAGGGTCTGAAAGTGGAGACAGGAGGCAGAAGTTAGATTTTGGGGTACAAGGAAAAAGCCTTTATGGGGTCCTACAGTCTTGCCTGTGGGCAGAAAGGAAGCTGTAAGGACTCCCTGAAGGTCTGAAGAGGGCCCTGGCTATGGAGAGAGGGGGTTGAGCCTCTTATTGTACAGTCATTGCTGGGATCTTGACCACATTGTGAGCCAGCAGCCTTGGATGCCTATATCATGGGTTTGTCCTACCTTGTTCCTCCAACTCATTTACTGAGGATGGGGATCTTATCAAAGACAGGTTTCGAACTTACTTTTGACAAGGATCAAAGTAACCTTCCCCCTAAAATTTAATGTAAATTAAAAATCCTGCCTAGATCAAACAAACATTTGCACTGTCCATTTGTATATCATACATGCCTGTGTCATTGGGGTTAGTCTTTTGGCACTTCTTTCTCATATTGTTCTGAGGGCTGGGTGTGGTCCTGGGACTGTGGACCAATCACCGATCTTATAGGCTAAAGTCATGCACACCCCAGAACTTCTCCCAAGGTGGAGAGTAAGGAGGGGAGGCACTTGCTGCAAAGTGAAAAAGTCGGCACTGCCCACCGTGTTGTATGTCTGGGAGGGTCATCACCTAGGACAGCCAGAGAGGGGAAGGGTAAAAATGGTTGCATGGGGAAGGAACAAAAGCTTTAGAATCCTTGTTTTTTTTGAACTTAGGGTTTATAAATTTTTTCTTTCTAAAATATCTTTAAAAAGCAGAATCTTCCATTGAGGCCTGTCATGAAAGGCTCTGAGGTAGGTAAAAGCATTAATCTCTGAAATACAACCTCATGTCACTGTGATAAGCTCAAGCTTCTCTTGATGAGTTCTTTATCCTTCTTACTGCCATGGCTTACATAGAACTGTGGAGAGAACCCTGAAAATTGATAAACCATTTTAACATAAGACTAGAAAACTAAATAGAATTTTAAATTTAAAGGGAGATTATAGATCTTCGGCAGTTTAGAAAATGGGGACTCAAAGCCCAGAGCCTGGTATTACTAGTTTTTCACTTGGGCTATATGTAGTAGCTCTTTGAGGCTTCTAGGGCTGTTTTTCTAGAACCCTAGGATGCTAGACGGGCACAGGGGTATCTGAATAAGAAGCTAGATTCCTTGGATGTGGAGTTGGCTAGGAGGTTTGGCTGGCCTTTGACAAGTTAGGGTCACATTTATGAGACATAGGTGCTATAGGAAAGCTTGGGTAGAGGCTCAAATTCCGGGGACCCTCTGGAGTTGATTGACACAGATCTGTCCAGAGAGAATGAAACATGATCTAAAATCGGTTAAGCTCTAGGAAACAGGAGGGTCCAGTTGACCTTGCTAAAATCTGGATTCCATTTCTCAAACTTTGAGGCCACTAGAAATGTGGGGCAGAATGTCTCAAGGTCATGTGGCAAGCTGATGATTGAATCAGATTTAGAGCTCTTGGCTCCTGACTGACTCCAGGTTCGGTGATTTTTCATCTCTACAGTGCTACCTCCACCTCCACCTGACTCTATTACGTGACAAAAATCTGCCTTTGTAGGAATCAATCTCCTTTTTCCTCCCTCCTTCGCTCCTTCTTTCTTTCCCTCCCTTCCTTCTTTTTTTCTTTCCTTCCTTCTTTCCGTCCTTCCACCTTCTAACATTTGATCCTCACCATGTGCTTGGAAGTATGCCATTTTTGGAAATATAAAAAAAAATAACAGTCTAACTGTCTTAAAGCTTTAAGCTTAAAATAATTGTTGATAAAGTGGAGAAAACATCACCTAAGGATGGGGAAACCCTCATAACAGGATTAGTGCCCGTAGGGAGAGAGACATCTGTTTTGCCATGTGAGGACACAGTGAGAAGGTGGCAATCTGCAAGCCAGGAAGAGAGCCCTCATCAGGCCCTGACCATGTTGGTACTCTGATTTTTTGGATTTCCAGCCTTCAGAACTGTGAGAAAACAAATTTCTGTTGTTTAAGCCACCCAGCCTGTGGCATTTTATTATGGTAGCCCGAGCTGACTGAGACAGATTAGTTGCTTAACATTTTTTTTTGAGGGGGTAATTTTTACTTTTTATAAGCCTTTTGAAACATGTGCAGAACTCTAATGTATAAACTTATCTTAGACTGTGTTTCTCTCTGTTGTCTAAATTGTCGATCAAGGCAAGCAATCTAGTAGGGGGAGTAGGACAATCAGGTCTTTTATTTATTTGATAAATATTTATCAAGGGTCGATTTTGTGTTAGGCACTTTCAATAGTTCTGGAGTTACAATAATGCCTAAGACAGATCAGCCCCTGCCCTCATGTGGCTTACCTCCTAATGCAGAAGGTAAGAAAACAAATATGAGAGCAAGGTAATGCCAGGCACTAAAAATAATATGAAAACAAAACAAAACAAAACAAAACAGAGTGACATGACAGAGGTAGGGACTAATTTTAAATAGGAGGTCAGAGAAGGCTTCTCTGAGGAGATGCCATTGGAACTGAGCTGTAAATAACAAAAGAGCTTCCATATGAGGACTTGGGGAGTAGAGGAGGCTGCGCGTGCCTGAGAATGAGAGCAGGTCAGGAGCTGAGTGGCCATTTGCCATTGTCTGGGGAAGAGGTAAAGGAGACTAGGACAAAGAATGGAATTGGAGGAGATTTTATATAGTAATGGGTGGATTCGGGCTAAGCCACCAGGAGAATTGGTTGGAAAAAGAGAAAAAGAAGAGACAAGTATGACCTCTAAGTTTCTGGCTAAAGGTACTGGATAGATGATAATGCTATCGCCGAGGGAGGAAAAATTAAATTAGTTTGATATAATGGGAATAAAAGGACTAATCAGTACATTAAATGATTTTTTAAAATTTCCAGCATTTTAATTAATTAATTTCCCCCCAACGTTTGTTTAGGTGTTGGGTAGATTTGTTTCTAAGTTTGATCTCCTTTCACAACTGCAGTCACCATCATGTCCATAATAAGAAATAGCAGCTGTCTGGTTTTAGGAGAGACTTGTAGGATCCCACACAAAATCTATCACACTGATTTCAGATAGGAACTCTGTCCTCTGGCTGTGTCCTCAAGTTGTGTGGCCAGACAGATGAATCAGATAGACAAGAACAAACTTGCAGGGAAATTGCCTGGTTAGACCAGGCTGAGGCAGTGGGAATTTCCTCTTCCCCTTAGAGTCGACCAACGTGCTTGCCATTTGCTTGTTTGCTCTCAGGTCCAAGTCCCAGCCTTCCCTTGCTCTACTCTGTATCACAGGGAATTGTATTTCCAGATAGGTTTGGCCAGTGGGAGGCCCTGGCAAAAGATTACAGGGGAGGAGGAGGGAAGAAGTCAGGTATTCTTCTTTTGCCCTGTCCTGGGTGAGGCTCCTCTCCCATGAGACAGCTTCCTTCATGATGCCCAGCTTCTATATGGTAGGCCCTGCCATGGCCCTAACTCCTCCAATGGCCTATGCTTCTGGACTCTGAAGATGCCATTTCCCTGCATAATTCCTTCTGCCACAAGGCAGAATCGGGTTTCTGCTGTGGCCTTGACATTTCTTCTTAACTTTCTGGGCTCTGTGATTACCTTTTTAATCAATCTCTCAAATTTAATTTTCTCTATTTCTTTGAGATACAGAGTTGTTCGTGGTTTCTTCCGAGGAATCTGACTCCTATGGCATATATTTTGTCTGACGGGTTCTGAGGACCCTAAGTGTTAAGCAATTAGCTTACAAAGTCCTACATTTTCTCGCTCTTCTGTAGCACTCTTGCTCTCTCCTTGTCTGCACATTAATTTTTTTGTTCTATGAGAGGTCAAACTCATTCCCTGTTTCGGGCATTTCCATTGTTGTTTTCTCTGCTTAGAAAGCTTTGCCCAGATCTACATGAAGGGCCTCACTCCTAAATTAACTGGATGTCTAGTTTCACAATTTCAGCCTGTCTACTCGGATGTTCTCCATTGGGTTAGAATGGATAATCAAGAGTTCCCCAAATTAGCTTCTCTGCACAGCCTGTTTCCAAAAAGCAAGCCTACAAACATTTTCTTTTTGAGAGGCTTCTAGGGGTATTTGAGGGTTCTGTTTAGTTTTATGACCCTTTAATAGCGTAGTCCTTTGACATTTAAGCACCAGAAGAAGCTGTCGAATTTCACACAGGCATTAACTGACCTTGTTCAGCAGTTAAGGAAAAAAAAAATCTCTATTTTGTTTTTGCCTTATAATATTTTCTTGATGTGTTGTGGAATGTTTTTGTTTTGGTTAAATGCCTTGGATGGACAACAATAAAAACATTTGATAAAGCTTTCTTTTTTTCATAAGTAGAGAAAGTTGTGATTAGAGGAGGCCAGAAAGGCTCCTCTGACAGAGCATATTTTGCCTGAGGATCTACTATTAGATTTCCATACGTCTGGAATAAGTCATGCTTTTAAAATGCAACTGCCCTTTGAAGAAGTTCCATTAGTCCTTCTCCTACTGGTATAAACAGTACAATTAACTTTCTGGCTTCTGGATACATCAGATTCTGAGGACACTAAGAGTTTAAGGGCAGTGGCAAATGAAAAAGGGGTTGAATTTTTAGGAATAAAAGTTTATCCAAAGAATGCTGACCAGGGCATGTTGACGTATATGTTTGCACACGTGTGTGCGTGTGTGTTTGTGTACACTTTTAGTGAGCGGGTATCGAAAGGAGAGTAGTGAGAAGGAATCAGGGCCTTTTATTTTTCTTTTACCATTTGGACTGCATTTTTCCAGATTTCATATCGTGATAATTAAATGTCTGTTTTTAAACTCTGATGGTTGAGGTTGTTTCTTACAGCCAAAGGCTGTAAGATTTGATGTCTCAAATCAAACTCCTCCTTCCCCATCTCCCTTCCTGTCCCGTTCCTCTTCTTATATCCATTAGGTAATGGAATCCACACAGTTGCCCAAGTCAGAATTTTGTGGTCTTTCTCACCTCCTTTCTCTTGTTCATCCACCTCCTTGAATATAGGGACTATTTCTTACTCATCCTTTTCTCTCCAGTCTCCAATACGATGCCTGGTACACAGAAAACACTTAAAGCATGTTTGTCAAACTAAATTAGAGTGATCAGATATTTAATGTCGTAGATTAGTACACAGATATCAAAAGTGAAGTGAAGAGGATTATCTTGGGAGATATTTTATTAAGACTATGGTGAGTTTTGATAAACCAGCCTGCCACTCATCAGAGAATATCTTTCTACTGCCTAGAATTCTGTTGTCCCTCTGGTTATATGTTTCTTTCACATAGCATTGTTGGATCAGCGTTGTTTTATTTTTCTTCTTAGATCCTTATTTTTAATTTTTCCATGTTGAAACTCCTCTTTTATGACATTTCTTTCTCTTAAATCAATACTATCGATTAAGTTATAGTCAGTGTTGCTCTTCCTACCTTTAATCTTGCAGACATTCTGCATCTTTAGAATGGCTTCTGCGAATGTCTGCTCTCTTCCTTTACCTTACTTGATTATATTAACCTTATTCTCAGAATGTTGGGTAAGTTTTCTATCTTTCTACATACAGGGAAAGAATATAATGACAAGTGAAGAAGTTCACAATCTTGTGGGGAAATGTAGAGAATACCAGATTTGAAGTAGGAAAAAAACATGGGGTTTGTGTAGCAGCAGCTCTTGTATGTATGATTTTAATCAAGTAACAAAACCCAATTGATTCTGTTTTCTTACATTTACAATAAGAAGCAGAGTTATATCTATTTTGTCCATTTCACAAGAAAATCAAGAGTCTTGCAAGTGTAAAGCTTATGTCATGTGTCTATTCTAGGGTGCAGTGACTTGCACTTAAACCGTATAGACCGAGCAAGATTATTATAGAAGGGGAGAAGGTGGATTCCCAATGGGAAAAAGTTTGGGCAAACAATAAATAAATGTCCAAAAGAGCTGGCTTATGGAATCCAGGAATATTATGAGGTCTTTTGTGATTGAGGAAAGTTTCTAATTTATTCTTTTTAATGATGTGGAGGAAGTTACTAGAAGAGGGGTATGGAGGAAAAAATGTTTTCTGTGATATAAAAAGTCTTGATAAAGCCATCAGTCCTGTTTGGCTTTTACCAGGATGGCCACACTTAGTTCCTAACCTCAGAATCCAAGGAGCGCTCCAAATTAGCTCTCAGGTACAGCAATTAGAACTGAAGTGGGACCCTTGTTCAACCTTCTCATATTGCCATAAAGAAACTGAGATTCAGTGAAGAGAAATGACTTACTTTAGTTCACAGGGCTAATCATCATATGATCGAGACCTAGAACCCAGGTCTCTTGGCTGCTGTGCTGAGAGATCCTGCCATGTTACAATCAGTTGCAATATATTTCCAACTAATTCATTACTAATAAGAGTTCAGCCACCAAGATTTTTGAGATTTACTTTTTTTGTTTTAAAGAAATGAAAGCACATTCTAGGTTATCCCTACACTCATGCCCATATCCCTTACATTCCATTTCTTAAAGAGGAAAGTGGTGGGAATTACATTCAATCTTGGATATACCTGTGAGAGTGTTTTGCATATGTGATCATCAGCTGGGTCTCAACAGAAAAGTTTAAATACCACAATATCAGATCATATAATGCTCAAGAGAGCCTCTGAGCATCTGCTTTCTGTAATTTTTTTTTCTTTAAAGAGAAAAAATGTGACTTGATTTTCTCTGGATACTCTGTTGGATGGAGGAGGACAGTATGCCTCTGAACACTCACCACTCAAGAGGCATCAGCTACTTTTTAATCTCTCTTTTCCATTTGGAGTTTCAGATCTCATCGAATATTTTTGCTATAAGCTTCTTAAGACTTATTTATTAAATTCATTCATACTTTCATTTATTAGCAAATATTAAGAGAACCTATATGTGTTAGATGCTGAAAGGTATAGATTACCAAATAAGGGGATAATTTACTGACGTTTATATTTCTATACTTTTAGGTTCAAAATGTGAGTAAAAATGATTTTTAAAAAAGTACTGGAACAGTAGTACGACTCTGGTGTGCTATTTTCATGATTAGCCTTCTTTGGCCAGCTGTGCCGTAGGACACATTAGAGCACTTAGTGGAGTTGAGTGCATTTAAGTGGTCATCCAATAAATACTGATAATGATAGTGATGATGATGATAGTGATCACAGAGACAAGGATAAAGTAACCATGGCACCTTGCAATTTGTGGTAAACAGTGGCAATTACATAGCAACTTCCGTTGTCTTCCAGACAAGTGCCTGAAAACATTAATTAACTGGAAAGATTGCTGCAAAGTCTGTTGGTAACAGGCAGCTTTCAGTCCAGGCGAACAGTGAAAATCAGTATTAGCTGGATATGTGGAATAAACCATTAAATATATGAATTACAGTGTTTCATGGTAATTATAAATCTCCAGAGAGGGACCTCTTAGAAGATAAATATCTTTGGAGGATTTCAGGGCAAGGTTAATGTGGTACTAAGAACTGGACAGGGTCAGTATATACTCTAGTATTTGATTCAATAGCCATTAAGCTGTATCTTTGCTGAATCATGATGGCATTGGATCCCAGTGGTCCCACGGCTTGTTTCTGGTTGTTGTTAGCTACTATGAGACCATGGGAAATTGGTAACAGGATTGTGAGTCAAGTGCAAAGGAAGAGTAGCTGTTCTAATAATGTTGCCAGAGTTGCAAAATCTTTGCAACTGATGTGTTTCAAAATCTGGAGCTCATCTGTTTCCATCTCACATAATTATCGTTGTAGGGATAGATGAATGCTCACTTCTCAGATTACTAGGGTAATAGAATCCCTGGCCAGGCTAATAGACACAGATTTTATACACAAATCTATAAAGTCTTATATAATGTTTCCTGACATGGCATCTTTGCTAAGTCTATTTTCTTTATATTCTAAATTATTTTGCACAGGGGGCTACTTTAAATCATATGTCAGGCAAAGCACAATCACTTGACATGAATTTGTCCTAAGTCTTGGGCAAGAATCCACCCTCCTCAATATTGTTTTTGTTAGTTGCTGTAACTGCCTTCTGTGGGGGCAGCCAGGGCTAGTGAAAGTGAGATATGGAGACTGCAGAAGAAGTAGAAAATGACCAGTTTTGTTGGGAGCAGGGAAGATAATGGGCTGAAGTCTGTGTTGACATGGAATCAACTCAGTGGGCTGAGAGACAATGTGAATGGTCCAGGCTCCTATAGCAGGGAAGGGAAGAATGACTAGACATAATTATAACACATTATTCCCCCCCCCCCAAAAAGTCATTTTACACTTATGTCATGCATTACCACAGCTCAGGTGCCCAGGCCTAATCCAACCACCTCAATAGCTACCTGGAGAAGGTGGCTAATCTTCCTAACAACCATTTAAGGTGGGGAATTTGTACCCCTTTTCAGAGATGATAATAATAGATAAGGAACTTTACGAATGCTTTGCATAAATGATGATCTCATTTAATTCTCAAAACACAGCTGTGAGGCAGGTTGCCTTATTATCTTCATTTTACATACAAGGAAACTGAGGCTTAGAGATGTTATATCGATTGCCTGAAGTTTCACGGGCACTCCAAGCAGTGTCCCCTGAGAGCCAATGTGTATCATGTTGATCCTTTGTTGATTCAGATGGGAAGAGGAGGCCCAGAGAAGTTTATTGAGTTGCTCAAGATTACACAATAAATAGTAGAGTTAGGGTCAAACTTAGGTCTTCTTCATCCATTCATCCATTCACAGTCACTTAGGTTGTTTCCTATATCTTGGCTACTGTGAATAATGCTGCAACATAGGAGTGTAGATATCTCTTCAAGATCCTGTTTTCAGTTTTTTTGAATATATATCCACAAGTGGGATTTATGGATCATATGGTAGTTCTAGTTTTAATTTTTTGAGGAAACTCTATACTATTTTTCATAGTGACTGTACCAATTTACATTTCCACTAACAGTGCACAAGCATTCTCCTTTCTCCATATCCTTATCAACACTTATTTTTTGACTTTTTAATGGTAACCATTGTAACAGGTGTGAGGTGATATCTCAGTGTGGTTTTGATTTACATTTCTCTGATAATTAGTGATGTTAAGTATTTTTTTATATACCTATTGGTCATTTGTGTGTCTTCTTTGGAAAAAGTCTATCTAATTCCTCAGCTCGTTAAAAAAATCAGATTGAGTTATATGAGTTCTTTATATATTTTGTATATTAACCCCTTATCAGATATGTGATTTGCAAATCTTTTCTCCCATTCTGTACATTGCTGTTTCATTTCGTTGATGGTTTCTTTTGCTGTGCAGAAGCTTTTAGTTCGATGTACTCCTATTGTTAATTTTTGCTTTTGTTGCTTATGCTTTTGGTGTAGTATCCAAGAAAATTGATGCCAAGACCAATGTCAAGACCCTATGTTTTCTTCTAGAAATTTTACGATTTTAGTTCTTAGTTTAAGTCTGCAATCCATTTTGAGTTATTTTTTGTGAACAGTGTAAGATAAAGGTCCAGTTTTATTTTTCTGCATGTGGTTGTCTAGTTTTCCTAATACTATTTATTGAAAACAGTATCCTTTGTTCATTGAATATTCTTGGCTCCCTTGTCAAATATTAGTTAACTATATATCCGAGGGTTTAGTTTTGATCTCTTGATTCTGTTCCACTGATCTGTGTGTCTGTTTTTATGACAATACCATATTGTTTTGATTACAATAGCTTTGTAGTATAGTTTGAAATCAGTATGTGTGATGTCTCCAGCTTTGTTCTTCTTTTCTCAGGACTGCTTTGGCTATTTGAGGTCTTTTATGGTTCCATACAAATTTTAGGGTTGTTTTTTTCTATTTCTGTCAAAAAATGATATTGGAATTTTGACAGATGTTACATTAAATCTATAGATTGCTTTGGGTAGTATGAATATTTTAACAATAGTAATTTTTCTAATCCATGAACATAGGAAATCTTTCCATTTGTTTGTGTCTTCCTCAATTTCTTTCATCAAGGTCTTGTAGTTATCAGTGTACAGCTCTTTCACCTCTTTGGTTAAATTTATTCCTAAGTATTTTATTCTTTTTGGTGCTATTGGGAGTGAGATTTTTTTAAACTTTTAAAAAATTTTTAGATGTTTTGTTGTTAGTGTAAGGAAATGCAACTATCTCTTTGTTGAACTATTCATTTCATTCTCGTACTGTTCACTTGATGTTATTAAATTGTTTATTTGCGTTTTCTTGTAGTTCTCTGAGTATCTTTGGAATAATTATTTTGACTTCTTTCTTGGGTAATTGCAGATCTCCATTCCTTTAGGGCCAATTATGGAAGGTTTACTGTGTTCCTTGATGGAGTCATGTTTCCTTAATTCTTTGTGATCCTTGTAGCTTCCATAGGTATCTGCGCATTTGAAGAAGCAATCATCTTCTGCAGACTTGATGGACTAACTTCTATAAGGGGGGGATTTTATCTGCAGGCGGGGTTACACTACACCATGCTGTGATGCCAGGTCTAATGGTGCAGGGCACCAAATATGGAGGTGTGTGGTGGCACTGAGTCTGGAAGGGTGTGATGTCTCTCTGACTCAGGCTGCTGGGATTCACAGCATAGACAACTACAATGGAAGTTGAGGGAAGATGGGGCTGTCTCCAGTGGCACTTCTAGGTCTAGCAGCTAGGGACCAGGGCAGGCAGTGGTGATGGCCAGAGCTGGTGGTGTGCACAGACTCAGGCAAAGGGGCAAGCTGCCAGGTGCCTGTGTAGTGGCAAGGGCCAGATTCAGACTCACATGTGGTGGGGGACAGGGCAGGCAGGGTTGAGGACAACTATAGTCTCACTGGCAGCTCTGAGGCCCTGTCTATCAGTGTGCTCTCCTATGGCTAGGCATGGGCACTGCAGGAGGCAAGTGATGGCAGTTGGGTAGGAGCACAGCTGGAGGAGCTAGTCCTGAGTGTGAGCGTGATTGTGGTGGTCTGATTGCGGTGATCTGCCTCAGAAAGGGGGCTGTCTAGGCTGGCGTCTTATGTGCAGACTCAGAGGCCTAAGCAGTGCAAATCCCACGCTCCTTCGGGGGCGGGGTGGGGTGGGGTGGGGAGGAGGGAGTGGGAAAGGACTCAGGCAACTGCTTGCATTGAACATAAATACCTGTGGGACAAAAGCTGGTGAAACCTGCCAGGGTTCATCTTGACTATGCTGGCCATTAGTTTCTTCATTGGTGAAACCTGCTGTTGGTCTGCAAAGCAGGTCACTGTGAACCACAATTGCTCCTGCTCTGTGGCTGCTATTGGTAGCTTCTGCTTTTCATCTTTTTTTTTCTAGCCATCTCAGTATGTCTCACCTTTGCCTGGCTGAGGTGACACCAAAGTGAGACCTTTGTGCAGTGCCCTAAAGGCTGGGGAAGGTACTTGCTCACCCCACCTCTTCCTTTCCTGATGAGGAGAAGTCTTTCTAGCTGAGAAGTTCCTTCTTGACACTGATCAGTGGGGCGGATGATGAAGGCAAAGTGAAGCTATCTTCCTTTTCTTCTTGTGCAGTTACTATCTAGTTTTTTGTTTCGTTGTTTTGCTAAAGTTCATTACATGGACTCCAGAACTCTGTCAGAGTTGTTTTTGTTTGTAGATAGCTGTCTTATTGTTGATTTTTGTGGAGGGACAGAAGCTGAGGTCTCCTATGTTGGGATCATCACTTTAGTAACATCACTCCTCTTGGGGCTTTGGTTTTCATTTTAAATCTACCCTCATTTTACTTTTATATATGGGTAATATACAGGTAATACACAGATAATTTATGGTTCCATGAGAGTACCTCTATGATAGATAAAATAAACACAAAAGTTTTTTTGTCATTTCTAGGGATTTGGGGACATACCTTCATATGTACTCAGTTTCCTCTCCTTCCTAATCCAATCCTCCAATATAATTCTCTACTGTGTATTTATCAATAATAAGTTAAATACAATGTTGATGTCATAATGGGTATATTAGTTTCCTTTGGCTGATATAACAAATAACTAGAAACTTAGTGGTTTAAAACAGCAGAAATTTATGTCCTCACTGTTCCAAAGGCCAGAGGTCTGAAATCATGGTTGTGCTCCCTTCACAGGCTTTAGGGAAGAATTCTTCCTTACCTCTTCCAAATTCTGGTGGCTCCAGGTATTTCTTGGCTTGTGGTTGTATCACTACAACCTTTGCCTCTGTTTTCACATGGCCTCTACTCCTTGTCTTTGTGTGTCTGTGTTATCTCCTCTTCTGTCTCTTATAAGAATACTTGTTAAATTTAGGGCTCTCCTGCACAATCCAGATGACCTCACTTAACGATCCTTACTTAGTTACACCTGTAAAGACTCATTTTATAAATTATGTCACAGGGGCTGGATGTTAGGATGTGGACATATTTTTTCTGGGTGGGGGGAGGTACTATTTACCCAAGTCGAACATTTGGAAAGTAAATTATAAACACTCTAGTGTTATAATTTGCAGTATAAGGTATTTTCTGGAGCAGGTAAATATTAACAGTGTGTAGCATATAATGACTATCAGCTCCCACAGATTCTTTTAAATCTTTCTTCAACTGCTCTCACGTTTTTGCCTTATCTGCAGAGGTAGCTTACAAAAAAACAAAAGCATGCTCATTCACTTACTAGAAATCTTTAAGTGCCAATATTTGCTGTCCCTTATGTCCTGAGAAGACTAGATAATAGTAATCAAAGAACTTGTTCTTTCCTTACATGAGCACTAAATCCTACACCAGCATTCACTTAGTAATTACATATGATTTTCTCTTGGGAGGCTAAGAAATAAGCTGTAAAAGGATTTAATAATAGTGAGCCCGAGTTGGACCTTTGCAATGCAGGTGATTCAGTTAAAAGTAAGGCTTTTCAAATTCTTGAGGCAAAGTCATGGTGGATAATGCCAAGTGGCCATTCCACCCTAGCAGCTGATTCTCTCAGCAGCAGGCTCTCTGGGGCTTTGGTTTTAACTCTGCTTGGGGGTCATTTCTTCCTTTCGTAGGAGGCAGCCAGCATCCTTCTGTGAGAATTTCTTTTGAATGGTCTGGGTTCTCTGCTATCCTCACATACTGTCCTGTGAGGTGCTCTTTTCCCTGGGGACTTGTAGGTAGAAAAACTGAGGTGATGGGGATAAGATGCGAAAGGACTTCACTGATTAAAAAGAAAAAACTTCTGGGATATTTGAGTCCCCTTAGGGAACTGGAGAGTTGGGTTTGATATGGTCCGACCTTCTGGCAGGGTCTGGTTTCCTTCCAGCCACTAAATACTCATTGAGTTATTCTTTACCTCCAAATCCAGGTGGTTTTACTGGATGGATACTGGCATTTCTGGCCCAACAATATGGCTATTTACCTCCTTATAGACACTTCTTAAGAGGTGTGAGCCATATGTTGAGACAGGGAGATGAAACTGGAAGATGGGACAATTTCTCATTAAAGAACGTATTTTAGCTGGAGTTTGTGTTGCTTCCTTCTCTCCTCTCTCTAGGACATCACCAGGCGCAGACAAGGAGTGAAGGGACTGTGGAAGTCAACAGTAGACAAGGTTTAACAAGGCTTAACTTCCTAGAGAAACAGAGAAATTGGGTCTTAGGTTTATTTCATTGGACCTCTCAAGGTTTATCGAGTCTTGAATTAGGGGAAATAATCAAAGAATGAGCACCATTGTTAAAGGGGATGATGCAGGACTCATGGAGAGACTTACTTGTAACAGGATGTTGAACAGGACTTTTCACCTTGGTTTAGAATTTTGACTAAAGCACAAAGCCAAGAGCATTATCAAAAGGCCACCCCTGAGCATGGTGTCCTGAGGTGTAGTATAACCAGCACAACCACCAACCACCACCTCACTGCTCTACCACAGCCTGTATAAGAAGAGAACTGGGAGAGAGAATGAGTCATCTAAGAACTAGGTCTTTTGGAGGATGCAGTATTTGTGATGAGAACTTTGCCATCTTCTAGAAGCTCAGGGCTGGGGACAGTGATAAGAGACTCATTCTTAAAGATTAGGAGGTGCCTGTGAATGGAAGAGGCTAGCTCTTCATCCCCTATTTGGACATCTGCTTAGGCAGTGGGACTAATGATCTGTCCATGTTCCTACATGAGTGGAAGAGAAGAGAAATGGAAAGAGATGGCAGGGCCAGGTTGGGTAGAGGTGGTCAGAGTGTGGCTACACTTGCAGCAGTTGGCATGGCAGACTAATGAGGCACTTGTGGGTCATCTGGAATTCACATATAGGGTGCTTGAGCCATTTGCTGGTCTTTACTCATTCAAGAGTTTGCCAGCTGCACCTTCCAGAACCCCACTTGCAGAGACTATAGAGTGGATCGCTGGTGATGGGAGCCTAGGAGAGGGGCTTGTGAAGATTTTGAGCTTGCTCTTCCACCACAGAGAACCATGCCTGGGGAAGCCTTTGAGTTGAACTACACTAAGTTTTAACAAATGAAAATATCTGGAAACAAATGGAATCTGCCCGAGATGTCATTAGTCAGCCCACAAGATTAAAAGCAGTGACTAGAACTCTCCATATGCAGGTTAAGTTGAACAGCTTACTACTTCTACCCAATTCCAAGACAATAGTGAGTTTGAGTCAGTGCTGAGGCTCATACTCAAAGTTACTGGAAAGCACAAAGCACTTTTTAATGTAGCAGTTAATAATAGTTTCCATCTACATTATGACTGGATGAGGTAGGTAATAATAGTAGGGGGCTAAGATTATTTTTCACCTAGAGCCTCATGTTTAGAAATAACATTTAGTATTTGCAGAACTCTTCCATGAGTTCTTTGTCATTTTTTAAGGAAATTATTAGACTATAACTTAAAACCTGGAGTCTGGAACATCTTCTCATGTAATACTGGAAAATATAGTTTTATTTCTATGTTATTTGTATTTTCAAAGAAGTAGCTCTTGACCATTTCTACTATTTTATTAATTCATTAATTTCTACTTTTGTGAATTCCTGTTTTTTAATACTGTTTGTTTTTTCTTTGCTTCTTTAGTTCAAAGTTTAATTTATAATGAGCTATTTTCCTTTAATGGTGGTATACCTATAGTAGTATAAAATTTCTTTAACAACTTGGGTTGCTTTAAAACATTTTAGGATGTAGTGTTATTATTTAGTATTAAACATTATGTAAGAGTTGATTTTCCTCTTTGACCTAAAAATTATTTAGGAGAATAGCCTTTAATTTTTAAGTGGTTAAATTTTGTTTCTTTCAATTTTAAAACTTTATCATTTTATGGCATTGTGAACAGAGAAGGTGACTTATACAGTTTCTGCTTTGAGGAAATTATAAAAATTTTATTTGTAGTTATAATATGTGAAAAATTTTTATATTTTTTCATAGGCGTTGGAAAATAAATTCTATTCTCTATAAAGTTGAGTTCGTTATTAACACTTAAATCAGACTTACTAATGACAGAATTCAGATCTTCTTTATCATTATTTTTGCCCAATTGATCTGTACAAGATTAGAATGGTAAGTGAAAGCCTTTCACTACTATTATACTATGTCACTTTATCCTTGCTTTATTAAATATTTTTGCTTTATATAAAGAAGGTTCATGGAACCAATATTCCTAATTTGAGTTATACTCTCCATCAGTATGAAATCATTCTGTTTTCTCTTGAATTATTTAAAAAACACTTATGCAATGCAGCAGATATTTCATTATAATAAGTGTTGTAAAATTTAAAAATAATATAGCCTTGCATAAGTGAAAGCCAAGGTCTTCTTTGTTACTCCGAAGAATTTTATTCTCCTGTTGTACCATTATTAAAAGTTTGTTGTATAATCTTCCAGACTTAAAAAATCCATATGTAGATCATTATTTTTTCATATTATTATATAATCTACTTTTGAAATTCGATAATATGATACAGATAGGTGTGTCATCTCTTAATGGCTAACCATTACTTAACTGTATGAATTTACCATAATTTTTAAAATAATTCTTCTTTTAATAAGTCTTTAGGTTAGAAAATTTTTGTTATTATAAACAACTTTAGGTCTTGAATTCTGTTTCTGTCTGATAATAATTTCGTGAAACTCTAGTCTCTATTTTCATGAGCCTGATATACCTTTGACCATTCATTTAAAAATATACGGCTTTTGAAATCTTAAAAATGTTTTCATTAAGTTTTCTGTGAAATGTCACCTTATCTGTGAGAACTTCCTTAAGCATGCTTTAAAAAATAGCACTCCCATCCTCTACTCTACCTACTCCTGATTCTCCTTCCTTGCTTTATATTTACATATAACATTTATCACCACCTTACACCTGTTTATATCTTTATTGTTATTGTTCATTTCTCCCTGCCCCTCTAAACTAAAATGTAAACTCTGTGAGGGTAGGGACTTTTATCTGTTTGGTCCATTGCTTCATCCTCAGTGCCTGACATAATGTCTGGCATGCAGCAACTACTTAATAAAACGTTGTTGAATTAATACATTCCTCCCTTTAATTTTAAGCTTTGTCTCTTTATTTTTTGTAGTTATTTTATTAAAAATTACTTAAGTTCCAAGGTTTGGTTTTGACCTTGCTATCCAGCTGAAAATGTGCCATTCAAGCTGTGGCTTTGGTCTCAAATTTTAGAATGCCTACTCCAGTGTCTTTTCTGAAATTTCTAAACTGACTGATCCTGGTTTACTAGCTTGTTGAGAGATGCCTGGATTTCAAATAGCCAGCAACAGAGCAAATCTGATTGAAGAAATATTCTTAAAAGGGAAAATCAATGCAATGTCATGTATTGTCATTGACACTGCAGAAAACATCGTGAAGAGTATGAATGATATAAGACTTAGAAGATATAATGTTATGTTCACATCCTTCACTTGTATGTTCAGAAAGGAATTGCAGAATAGAGTATCATCATAAGATTACTGGCTCTAAGGTAGCAGACTACTTATTATTCTTTCTCAGCCAGATACAAACACCAGGACATCCAAAAGTTTTTGGAACTGCCTTGTCAAGTTCACATGTAAAATATTCTAATAGGATGGAGGAGTAGCTACTACATGTTTAAAAGTCCACCTGAAGACAATACCAACAAGCAGGACTTAGAATCAGTGGGTTTCTTGAAGATAAAATAGTTCATTTGCTGGAT
>NW_006432943.1:9193717-9221036 GCF_000325575.1 Pteropus alecto
TCTTATATGATATCTACTATAAGGATTCATTTTTTATGCTGCTCCAGGGAAGGGGCTGAAATTGCTGTGCCTCCAGTGAAAGCTAAGGTGCGGATAGAAATGCAGAGGCCATTTTTATCTTGAAAGTCAATTTATGGTACTATATAGCCACATGTCTAGATCCAAAGTTTAAGGACAAATTAAAGTAGTAAGTTCATGTATAATATTGAAAATAAAAACACGTAAGTGAGAGCAAAAAAGTTACTTTTGCTTCTAAAAATGTTCAGAAGGTATCTTCTCAAGCAATGCACAAATATTCTATTTGCTTCAATGAAATCGCATAATCACTATTTCCCAAAGCTTTAACTTCAGAAGGCACAGAGGAGACAGACTTTAATCCAGTTGCTACTAGAGTGGAAAGGCAACATTCCTATCAGCAGTAGTCTATTCTGACTATAGATGGCAAAAAAATTCTTCCTCTTTGCTAATCTATTTGATATTGTAAATATGAGGTACATTGACCACACATAGGAGCAATCTGGCAGTTGTCAGAGCTGAGAAATGATTATTCCTGCATAATAATGCCAAATTTAAACATTTGAGAAAAAACATTTTAAGTAGTAAAATTGGAGTGATAATTCAATTTACTTTCTGGAAAATTTTCAGATTTATTCTTGTCTCAATTTTATTCTGTGATGGTGACCTTCAGCTTTGGTTTTGACGTCATCTGAATATTAAATTTAAACTTGGCCCTCAGTATTGGGCTAATCTATGAATCTGTTACATTTCTATTAACTCTTGAATAGATACAAAAGAATAATCAGAATATAAGGAGTATCAATTACCTACAACCTTATTTAAGAAAAAGAATAACATTTTACTATTAGTAAGTGCCTTGTGTGCCTTTCCTCATCTCCTTTTCTTCCAGAGGTATCCATTCTTCTTAATTCTGCATTTATCGGTTCCTCATTTTTTGTTATAGTTTTAAGACATATGTTTACATCTCTGAACAATATATTTTTAGTTTTGCATGTTTTGAATTTTGTATAAATAGAGTCGTATTTTTAACATTATGTTTGAGATTTTTCCATGTGGTAACATTCATTTTCATGGCACTATAGTATTTCATTGTATGAACATTCCACACTTTATTTATTCTTAGGTAGAGATAAAATGTGAGGCTGGAAGTCATGTTTCATTTTCTCGTATAGATATCCAGTTGTGACAACCATCTTTTCCCTACTTCTATGAGTGGCACATCTATAATATACCAAGTGCCATTTATAAACATGCCCATGTCTAGTTATTCTTTTTCGTTCTATAAGTTTATTTGTGTCTTAGGGCAGCAATATAATATTGTGTCTTCCAATCCATGAACATATATCTCTTTATTTATTTAGGTGTCCCCTACTGTCTTTTGAAAAAGCCTTATAAGTTTCCCCATCAGAGGTACTGCACATTTTGTTCCTCTGGCCGCTGCCTTTTCTGGATTGGCCAACATGCTTCAGGCAAAATGCCAGACTCGTATCTTTGGATTTCTATTTTCTTGTAAATCTTGGCCCAGTAATTCCACATTCTCTTTTTATCTATTTGATACTTTAAAAAGTATGATTTTTATATTTTGCCCAGATATTTTAGTTTTATTCTGCAAGAAAGTTGACTCAAATTACCCAGTGTGCCACCCACAACTGGAAGGAAGTCCCCAGATCTTCTTTGTACTTGTATCCTCTAGATTTTTCAATTTTTCTCTTTTTTCTTTTCCTTCTTTCAAGTTTTATCTCTTCTGCACCAAGCTTCCAATTATTATTTGTTTCATTTTTCCTGTTTGCTTCAATTTTTTTTAGCTTCTCTGATAGCCTCTCCTTTTCCCCTTTCCCTGCATTTTAATTCAGATATAGCATATTTCATGATCAAGACAAACAGATAAGCTTGGTGGAAACTAAGAACATTAGCATATCCCTCAAAGCAACCCAATAACAATCCTACCAGGATTTAGCCATTAAGCGCATTTACTTATCATGTTCATAATTCAGATAAAAACTCATAGAGGGGAGTTAGGAAGCAACGTGGTAGTTTGGCAGTGTCAGGAGAGCTTGGCTTTCGATTAAGACGGACTTGAACTTTAGTCTCTTTCCACTGCTTGGTAGCTGTGAACATGGGAAGATTTAAGGACTGTGATTAATTAATGTAAATTGACCTCTTTTCTTCCTCTTGGTTGGTTAATAAAGCTATATTTTGTCCATCAAAGCCACACAACTGCCCTGATGCTCTTTATATTCCACAGGGGACTGAAGAGTTCACTTTTTTTTTTTTTATAAAAGGAAAGATCACTGTAGATCCTTTATCTGAAATCCCAACAGGTAAATATTAATGGGCTGTATGATGTTTTGGGTCTTTGGAATTATTTTGAAGTTTGAGTTGTCCAGTTCTCTGGATTGGGTGATTGTGTCACATTATCTAATTAAGTAAATATCTGTCCTTTGATATTTCTTTAATTGACCCTAGAAAAAAGTTATGTTTGACACGAAAAAAAAAGTTTTGATGTAGGAGACTTCTGGGAGAGCTTACCAAATTTTAATAACAGAAGATTTAGGGTGAGGAGGAGAGGGAGATTAATATTTCAGGAATTGAAAATGATTTTAGCCCTTGCCAGAGAGGTATGTCTCGATTTACACAAAAGATCAATTTCTGAGAATTTGTATATGCATTAACTTTTAATAAGTGTAATCACATTAGAATTTCCCAAAGGGTCTTAATACATAATGAAACCTCGTTGCGAATCCTTTTGTAAAGTGAAAAATGTCCTTTTCTTTTTCTTTTTAAAATATCAAATTTTATTAAAATAAATGTTATATGAACTTGAAATGTTAACTATTAAAAATATACTTGAAGTATAAACATATTATTCATTTACCAAGGAGCAGGTTTTTGTAAAATAGATCAGGATTAAAAATTAGCATATTGTCATCTACTTGAATTCTAACATATATATATTTTTAAGAAGTATAGTTTAATTTTAAATTTTAATAGATTGGATATTTAGGTTTCTCACTCTCTCTCTCTCTTTTTCTCCCTCTCTCTTTAATATTGCAGTTAGTTTTCAAAGCTAAGAACTCCTGCATCTTGCTTATTTCACTGTACATCCTGTACATGTAGTACCACCTACAGAGAGCTGTATAAGAAAGACAGATGTCATTATATTCTTATATCTTATATTTTTCTACTAATTTAATTACTTCTTTGTTCTACTTCCTAAAGGTCACTGGGGAATTTGTACAATCCTGAGTAAGTAAAATACAAAGACTTAAAGTATAATTTTGTTATTTTTGGAAGCTTCATTCCAAATTCTAACTTGGCATCCAATGTCTTCTTTGGATGGTCTGTGCAGTTCTAGCATATTGGCACCTTTCTTTCAGAGCTAAATTGACAAAGATGTCCTCAAATAAATTACCATCCCCATTTCAACTAATATGTTAGTAGGAATATGAGATTATAAACTAATGGAAATACAAAAGAGGGAATTGGTGTGGGTATAAGCATGGGGTAGAAGGGACATTTTATATCTTATTAAGACAGGAGTACTAATGCCTTAGACTGACTAAATGAAACTTTGGACTTGAAGTTGGCTGTGATAAAACATTTTTTAGGTTGTTCATGGTTTATTGAAAATATTACAGCATAACAGAAAGATTCAAACGGCTCCTCGTAGTGTTTTTAAATTCATGCCAACTGTAGGCCGAGTGACCTGAAGATTGGACAGACTGCCAAAGTCCAAGAGCTTCAGCATTTTCTTAATGTCAGGATTAACTTCAGTGACCTCCTGATCCTGGGCTGAGACCCCAGGAACATACTCATCTCTTTTTTCTCTCCTCTCTTTCTGCAGCTTGATGGAGATAGTTCTCACAGGGCCTCTCTGAATTGGTTTCATCAGATGTGTGATATAGCCCACTGTCTTGTATCTGGCTGGGAATGATGGCAAGCTTCTTGCACACGTGCTTGTTGGAGTGGAAGTCGCTGCCCAGGAGTGTGTAGTACTTCTTGATGATGATCTGGCCCACCATCTTCATGGTCTCGGTGCAAATGCGGCCCATCCTGGTGGGTGTCTGGTGAAAGAGCTGGCCTTGGAAATTGAAGCACTCCAGGAAAGAAAATATGTGTTCTGGAATCCCACTGTGATGAATTAACAGACAAAGTTTTGATCTTCTCCAGTGTTTACAAAGAACAGATATTCATGGTTAAAAGCAACTCTCTTTTTGGAGGTCAATTCTCAAATCCTGTGCCTTTTGGAAAGTGATATTTATTTTAGAGAAGTTTCATCTCCACAGTACCCTTCCTTGTGTTGTCAATATGGTCAATTAGGAGTTTCCATTACAAAGATCTATCAAGAGAAAAAGACAAGAATGATCGTGCATCCAAGAATAAAGTTCATTTACTAATTTTCTCCAGATCCCCAAAATGCTAAATAAATGGGACAAACTAGAGAAAGAATGCTGATGATTTCTACATTAACTATATTTGGTGGTAGGTGCCAGTTTTCTTTGGAGTACCCTTGAGGTACTCCAAATTTGGATGTACCCTTGAGGTTAAATCCATCCAAATTTATCATGTCTGGTTGCATTATTTACTATCAAATAAAATATAATTTTATAGGCATTGTAAACTCACTATTGATATAGTCTAATGCAGTCCCTTTTTTTTTTTTTTTTTACTAAGGCAGCATGAAATGCCAGGGAATGAGATGTTTCAACTCATAACAGGGATCAGGACACATAAGAAGAATATAAATCCTGCCACTGATTAATGAAGCTAACTTCTGAAGTCCTCATCCTCCCAGAAGTAATTTGGTTCATAGTGAGGGGTGTTTGGGCCTGGGGGGTGATGTCTTTGATTCTCTCAATGACTGCAAAGCACTACTGGGATTTAGCAGGTAAGGGCTGGTGATGCTGAACATCATGCACAACACGAGGCAGTCCCACACATAAGAATTTTTTTTTGCCTAAAGTGCAAATAACATTGCTCCTGAGAAAAACTTCAGGAAAAGTACACAGAAACACCGTGTCTACACATTGTCTCAGTCACCAGTTCTGTGTTAAAACCACCCCAAAACTTGGTGGATGAAAACAACATCGCTTTATCATTTCTCGTGATATTATTGGTTGACTGGGCTCAGCTAGGCTGTTCTGCTCTATGTGGTGCAGCTGTGGACATTCATGCAGCTGCATTCAGTTGGAGCTCAACCAGACTTGGAACATTCAAGACAGCCTTCTATTTTCTAGGGTCTCTCTGCATGTCACTTCTCCTTATTCTATAATCTAGGCTGAGCTTCTTTATGGCATGATGGCTGGCTTCCAAGAGGGAGTTTCCCAAAAGTGCAAAAATGGAAGCTAGAAGGCCTCTTATAGGCTAACTTTGGAAACCACACATTACTTCTGCCTAATTCTATTGGACCAAGCAACTCTCAAGTCCAGCACAGATTCAAAAGGAGAGTGAATAGAAGAGAAGAGCAACAAAATTTCATTGCCATAGCCTTGTGAATGGAAAGGTTTGTTGTGGCATCTTAAGAAATGACCTTACGCATAAGATCACATTTAATTCTCTGTGAGGAAGGGATTATTAATCTCATTTTACAGAAGATGGAACTGATGCTTTGAGAGGTTCAGTGACATGCTCAAGACTACACCACTAGTAAGCGGTGGAGCTCAAAGCCAAACTGCCTGATCCCAAATCCTTTTGTCCTCTTATTTTATTTTTTATTTTCTTATTAGAAGTTATTTCAGGGTGAGGTAAAATGAATGAGGCTTATGAATTGGGTGAGTGCTCTTCTTTTGGTAGCTATTGAATATCTTTTGGACTTTCAGGCTAAAATGTCATGCAAATTGCCCGTGGCCCTTGTACTGTGGTGTCCCATCTAAATCTCACTTACTTGGACTGTAGTTTAAGCTTTGAACACTGTCCTCAATACCTACCCCTATTCAAATGATGACATTCTTTTCATTGTCCTGCTCTCAGCTAATACTGAACCAAAGAACCTCTAATAATCTGACTCAAAGTGTCGCCCAAGTATAATGATTGCCTGATATTTCTGCTTACCCAGCATTCATTTTCCCTAGTAACAGAATCCCAATTTTCCTTGTGGAATCTATTTCTTCTTTCTTTTTATTTTATGTGACTCAGATGGTACCAAATGCAATTCCTCCTCCAGGAGTTGGCAAGTGATAATAGATGGCTAATCAGAGGTTTGCATTTCTCTTGTCAGAGTCATTGATTTACAGGTGAGCATATGACCTAAGCGAGGACAATGATAAGCTGCTAAAATTAAATTCAACCGAGCACCTTTGGAGGGGTATATAGAAAAGAAGCATTTTGTTTTCTATTGGGGTTTCTGGGAAGAAGAGAGGTTAACCTGGAACTGCTGGGAGCTATCTTATCCCCACAAGGTAAGAACTTGCAGGATAGAGAATAGAATGAACAAGGGGGAAAGAGAGAGTAAGAGGTGCTGATGGTGAGTTGGTTTGATAACATCATCTTAGGCTCTGGAAATGGCCCAAGTCATATTTACTCCTGGATTTTTTAGAATGTTAGTCAGTAAGTTCTCTCTTTTGCTTCAACCAGTTCTAATAGAGTTTTCTAACCACTACACTAGAAAGAATTCTGATGGATAGACCATTTATAGTGAACACAAGGACCCTTAGAAAAACACCCCACAATAAATATGCCGAAGGAAAAGAAATAACAAGTCAGGAATTTCATTCTGATTCAAATGATGGAGATGCTAAGGCAGTATAATGGTAACACTCCAGGTAAATATAGAAAAAGGTGATGTGAGATCAGAAGTTCTATTAATAAGGAACAAAATAGTGATAAATGCTACTAGACTATATTCCTTAGACAGCTGAGATTATGAACTATACATTTTGTTTCTGAAGGCAAGATTTTCATTTCATTGCCCTATACACAGGAATTACTAAAGCAATAACAACAACCCTAAATCCCAACCCACCGAACAGAGAGTCTTTCCTGAGGAGATGGCACATAGGTTTTTTCTCATGTGCCAACTCGAATAATTGTTAGTGCCTGCCTCGAGTGCAGACTGGAGAAGATTTCTGAAGCCTGTTGCAGGCTGTGGGAAAGGCTGAAGGAGCAGTGGTGTCTGCTATGCGCAAGGGAGGTCCATGGAAGCAGCATCTAGTTTCTAATATATGGTAGTGAAAAAAGGGGAGAGAGGAGACCTACCTTTTAATTTTTCCTTCCTTACTAATCTTATACCCTACCAGTTTTGGAGGCTTTCTTTATTAGATAATTTTAGTGGATTTCTTTGCTTAGTTACTTAGGCCTTAGGTCCCAAGGTATGTTTGGGGGTCAGTGTTCACTTGAGTCATTTGATATCCCATATCAAGAGGTAAAATCTATTTAACAAAACTTTTCTGACATTTTATTTGGTTGATTTGGGTTAGGCAGAGACTGAGTCTCAAGGAACCCGTGGAGTACTCTCGCCAAATCTTTTCTGTCTCCCCTGTGAGTTTTAGGGAAGGCACAGAGTCACATGCTAGCTTAAACTGGTAGAATGTACTGGTGGCATTTGTCAGAACCTCACTGAGGCAGTAAGAATAATGCCTCCACCCGCAAAGACATCCAAGTCTAATCCCTGGGACCTGTGACTATGTTATGTTACATGACAAAAGGGAACTACGGTTGCAAATTGAATTAAGATGGCTAATCAGTTGACTTTAACCTAGAGTGATTATCCTGGATTATCTATGTAGGCCCAATGTGATCACAAAGGTCCTTAAAAATGGAAGAGAAGCAGACAAGGAAGTTGGAGTAATGTGATATGTGAGAAGGACTTGGCCTGCTGTTGTGGCTTTGAAGATAGAGGAAGGGAACCATGATTCAAGAAGCTGGAAAAGGCAAGGAAATGGATTCTCTCCTTGAGCCTACTGAAAGGAAGGCAGCCCTGCCAACACCTTGATTTTAGCCCAGCTAAACCTATGTCAGAATTCTAACCTACAGAATGGTAAGATTATAAATTTGTATTGTTTTAAGCCACCAAGTTTGTGGTAATTTGTTATAGCAGCAATAGGAAACTAATTCCTTGCAATGAGAGAAAATCTTATTAAATGCAATTTGTTGCAGAATCGCAGAGTTAAATAGGATTTTGGAGGGCTTTAGCCTATTCTTAATTCCCCGTACATTAATCTCCTCTACCATATATTTAATAAATGGTCTTCCAGGCTGTGTGAACTTGTCAACAATGAGAATCAACAATGTCCACAGGTGGTTTATTTCATTTTTGGATTGTTTGAACATCAAAATTCTTTCACATGGCAAAAGCAGAAATGAGCTTTCCTGTAGCATAAATTCTTAGTTTTCTTTTTGTTTTCTGGAGTTGTGTAGAACTTTTCCAAGTATCTTGTTCATAAAAGATGGCCTTTTAGGTATTTGAAGATTTGACCATGATTCCTTAAAGGGTTCTCTTTTCCTGACTGATTATTCTTGTGTTCTTCTTGTGGATTGCACAGCACACATTCTCTGGTGACTAAAACTGCAATAAACATTACAGATATGGTTTGATCCATAGAGTCCGCAGAGGTTTGATTATTTCCCTGGTTCTGAATATCATATCTCTATGTTGCATTTACTTCATCAGGACTATCTCTACCAATGCCCAGTGCTGTATTAATAGCTTTCTTCCACTATAATGTAACCTCTCTTTTTCTCCAAAACTCTGAGTGCTCTGCTTTATACTTAATAGATGCCTAATGTGATGCTTATTCTTGAAACATGCCATGATTTTTATATCATTCATCTTTCTGGTCTGATTCCTTGTCTCACCTATGTTTGGATGTGAAGTATAAAAAGAGATAAAACTGATCCCACAATGTAGAGGAAAGAGCATGAGTTATATAGTCAGACACCAGAGTTTGAATCCTAACTTTATGTTCTTTTGGGTCTGAGCTGCAGGCACGTTTCTTAGCCTCTCATGAACCTCAGTTTCCTCATCTGGAAAAAAGTGAAGAATAATTCCTCATAGGGATGTGGTAAGGATTAAATGAGATTGCCTATATAATGTACAAAACATAGTCCTTGACACAATTTAGTATCTCTTCTACCTTGTTTCTCCCACTACCTCCCGCTGCCTCTTACTTTGTTCCTCCTTATACAATTAGAAAACAATAGCAAATTGAGCTGCATGGGCTTGACTAAGAGTTCAGGACAATCGCTGCAGGCTGGGGGTGGCTGGGCCTGGACTGAACTTTGCTGGTTGGTAGGGAGTGGGCTGAATACAAGGATGGCTAGGAAAGTTTGTTATTTGACTTTGAACATGATGTTCATTTCAAGCCTTCTAAAGATGAAGACAAAGAGGCTATCATTCCATGTAAGAAGGAACATTTTATTTATAACTCAGTTTTGAAATCTAGCTTAGAGGAGGTGGGATATGGTTTGACAGCTGTAACAAGACAAACAGGAAAAAAAAAAAAAAAAGACAAAACTAACCTGAGGTTTAAATGGCCTCAGGCCAGAATAGAGACTTTGCTGAGTATTTGCAAACCAGGAGAATTAATTTTTTGTTTCCTTAGGATAACTTTTTTTTTTTTTTTTTAACTTAGCTGGCCTGGTTTGGGTGATGAAGACCAGACTCTGATGATACCATGTCACCAGGATGATGGGAAAACAGACTAGGGAACACTCAGAATAGCCAGGAAAATGGGTTCTGGGAAAGTTCTAGGTTGTTGAGAGAAGGTAGACTCTATAGGCCTATCAGTGTTTAATTTCTAAGATCTTTCAGAATTTATCCTTTTTATATAGTTTGGCAAGCAATTATTTTATTTTTTTTTTCTGGTGAAATCATAATCTGGGACATCATTTGGGAAGGCATGCCAGTAGCTATTCTTTGGTTTGCTCTGCTTCCACTGGTTTTATTTTTAACCCTCTCTTGATTATTTCTAAACCCCTTAATCATGAAATCTCGTTTTTGTTTTTCTTTTTATTAGGAGGGATTTGTTCACAAGGCTAACTCAGACCAACATAGCATCCTTTAATACATAGTACTGAATGCTGACATGTTTCTGCAAGCATTAATAAAAACTTTCTGATATAAGATACACAAAATATGTTGAAAAATGGAGAAACTTATGCCTGAGCTCATAATTTGGTATAGTGTTTCAGTTTTATGTATGGTAGAGAAATTCTTTTGACAATAACAGGGAACTCAACAACAATGACTTCTTACTAGGTGCCAGGTAACCTATTAGGTGCCAAAGAAGTTGAGATTAATGGACTGTGTTATAGATCGAATGTTTGTGTCCCTCTCAAATTCATAAGTTGCAACCTAACCCCTGATGTGATGGTTTTAGGAAGTGAGGCCTTCGAGGAGTGATTAGGTTGTGAGAGTAGAGTCCTCATGAATGGGATTAGTGCCGTCATAAAAGGAGCCCCAGTGAGCTCCCTTGCCCCTTCTACCATGTGAGGAAACAGCGAGAAGACAGCTTTCTATGAACTAGGAAATGGACCTTCACCAGACACTGAATCTGCCAGTGCCTTGATCTGGGACTTCCTAGCTGCCAGAACTGTGAGAAATAGATTTTTTTGTTGTTTATAAGCCACCCAGTCTCTGTTACTTTAATATAGCAACCTGAATGGACTAAAACAGGCTATATAATTAGGTGGTCAACAAAAGCTTCACTGAGGATTAACATTTAAGCTAAAACCTACAGAGAAGAAGGAGTTTATCTTTCAAAGTATGGGTAGAAGAATAGCTAAGGCAGAGAAAATAGCATGTCTAAAGGCCCAGAGGCAGGAAAGAACTTGACATATTCTACAAAGTGAGAGAAGATCGAGGAGGCTGGAGCACATTGCGTGAGGAAGGAAAAAAACCGGGTTGTAGAAATTTCATCAAGGGTATTTGTACTGATTCTACTCCCAATAACAAGTGCCATTTTACTTTGCCACTTTACTTGCCTCCCATCCATCTGCCACTTCCAAATTTTCCCCAGCCCATGCCAATACAAGGGAATGAAAGAATCAGCCCACTGCAGTTATTGTCAGTCTCCCTGGCTTCCGTCTTTGCCCCCTAAGTTGGATTGAGGCTATGGAACTTTCATTTTATAAATTCAGTTTCATCGCAAAACCTCAGACCAATCTTGACTTCTGGTAGTAGAATTATAAGGAGCAATTGCCCAGGACTCTGGGATTCAGTCTCATATGTCCATCGATGGTCTAGCTCTGGTTTCGTACCTGTTCTGATAAATAGCTTCTGTCTTCTCTTGAAGATCTGGTCCCAAGCAATTCTCATAAATATATTCATTCATTCATTCATTCATTGAATTCATTTATTCATTTTTATTGCGGTACCTACTATAGGCAAGGTACCAGCTTAGGCCCTGGCGATGTAAAGATAAACAAGATGGTTTTACGGTAGCAGAGAGACAGGCAATGTGGTGAATGCAGCGACAGGAACCACATGTCAGGGAAGGCTTCCTAGAAGACAAGCATAGGTGACAAGGTGAGGGGAGCAGTGTAGAGAGCGGGGAAGAGCCTCCCAGGCAGAAAAGATGGCAGGAACTGAGGGGACAATTAGAAGCATGGGGTGAGTGAAAAACTCAGTGGCAATCAGATGCTTACGACATATCTGTCACACCAAGATGTGGGTTTACTTTACTCCTCCCAAGTGTCAGTTGTGCACCTGAACTCAGGTCTGCTTACTTGTGCAGACTTGGTGCCCTCTAGAGCCTGCTCTGGGATCCCCCGTTGTAGAATTCTGCCCTTTTGTGGGGCCACAGTGGCCTGTCATCCTCTGTGGTCTCCTGACACTGTACTGCCCTTCCTTTCTGTACTTACGGGGAGGATTTATGACTCCTAGGATGTTCTATCCTTTTCTTGCCATTATTAGGTCATCTTTGGGTTGAGTTGTAGAGGCCCTGACCCTGACTGTGCCCCAGAGGATGTTTTCCTTGGCTCCTGGTGGTGGGAAGAGCACAGATTTTTGCTGGATGGTTCCCACTGGCCTCCTCTCATCTCTGCTCTGGGGCAGCAGTGTCATCCATTGAGTGTGATGAAGGCAAGAGGAATGAGAAGCAAGGAGGACATAAACAATTTGGCACCAACAGAGATCATCTCTGCCTGTAGGAACAAAAAAAGAGTTATTGTCAGAAGCAAAGGATAGAAACTGAAAGGCCAGGATTAAACTAACAATGCTGTCTGTCCGTCTGTGGCTCCCCACAAAACAAACAAACAAACTGGCCCGCGGGGGCTTGGCCCACTGGGAATAGTGCGGAGATGCAGAGGACAGAAATTCCCAGGACAACTGTGCAGCAATGGACTTGTACTAAAAAACCCCGCCCCAAGAAATAACCAGGCAAGAGATCCTGGAGAGAAAACTGGAAGAATCACTCTGAAGGCAATGCAACAGGGAGAAGTGGGTCCTCCTGAGAAAAGTAGACTTTCAGGCAGGTTTGAGAGATGACAGATGTCTTCACCTTCCTCATTGACTCATTTATTCATTAATTTACTCATTAGTCCATTTTGTAAGAATTTATGCATTAACTTTTGTGCCAGGCATCATGCTAGTTTTGAGGAATATAATTTGCTAATAAAAGAGAAGAGCAAGATTTTTTACCTCACAGTACAGATAAATTGAATGGTGTGTGTGTGTGCATGTGTGTGTGTGTGTGTGTGTGTGTGTGCGCACGTACATATGGATGACTAGAGGAACAGATTGTAAAATAATAATATAAAATTTGATAAATAGCACAAACAAGCCTACAATGTTCCTTGGGTGCATATAGCTTGAGCAACTGACTTCCCCAGGAGTCAGGAAGAGCTTCTTGAAGCACATAATTTTTAAGCAGAGTCCAGCTAGCAAAGTACAGGTGGGAAAGAGCGAGGAGGCAGAGTGTTCTAAACATTAGGAGAAGCATGTGCAAAGGCCTGATGTGGAAGGACATGATTCTTCAAGAAGTCCATCCCAGGCATTATAGTTTATAATAAGAAAAGTGATGTTTAAGTATTGTTCACCACCTCTGAGGATCAAATAAGCAAGGCAACACTGTGAGAGAGCCTTAGGTTGATGTAGGAAGCCCTCCAGTGCCCACATTGTAACCCCTTAGGTGGCTATGGATCTTAGCCTCGACTGTGGGAGCTGACTTCATGGGCATTCACATTCACTGCGGGCTGCTGGAATCCCATCACAAGCTGTCAACTTGGATTGTAGCAGAGCTTGCTAGAGTTAGTGCCTCTGCGGCCAAACTTCAGCCAATGGGGATAGCAATGGGTAGATAAATGAAATGCTCTGCCTTCTTTCAGGTGGCCCATTCTGGGAGGCATTCTCTACCCATCTCAGGAATTCTGGCGGAATTGAGCCCAGTTGTTCATAGTGGTGACCTTGAAAATGACCTTAGGTTGGCTTCTCCTCTTTTTCTGACTCCTCCCAATCCCTCTCCTGCTTCCTGGAGTTGGATGCCAAATAGGACACCTACACCTAAGTCCTCATCTCAGCTATGTGTCTTTGGGGTAGGTAGCCCAAACTTTGATAGTTGGCTATTATCCTTAACTTATAATTGGGACCTTTCTTTATCAAATGCTGTATCTTAATTATGTTCCTCAAGTACTTGTAATGCCATCTTCTCTAAGGTATGCTCTCCTGATCCATCCCATTTTCGTAGGTTAGTGAAGGCTCAGCCCACACCAACGGAAGCCCAGGATTAAAGCTCAGGAGTTCTGATTTCAAATTAAATACCTTCTGGACTGCTCTATTTGGGGGCATCATGCTTCTTCTCAAGGGAATGACTAATTCTGTGTACCATTCTCTAAGTTTTATTCAATATCTTTTGTCAGAAGTCATCTTCTCAAAGAAATAATCTAATCAAATGTGAAGGATATGGAAGTGCTATCTGCTCCTCATTACTGATGTTTTGGAGTATCAATGAACAAAAAAACACACCACTATGTATCGGAGAACTCTAAACAAGAGAATCTAGAAATTATCTTGTTTCAGAGATGCTGGCTTTTACCAAATTTCATGTCCTGAGACATAAGGTCATTGACAACTATCGCAGAATAAGGCTCAGCAGTGGAGTGACGTATTCAACACACTCTGCTCCAGTATAGAGGGATGCTGCAGGTTTCAGATGGGATCTTTCTGTTTATATTTTGCAGGGGAAATGCAGTAGCTTCCACAATGTCATAAACATGTTAAACTTTTTCCTGGGCTGGTTGTGATTTAATTCAGTCTGAGTGGTCCAGCTTCATGTAAATTCTCATCAGCAGCATACCTATGAGATACTGAGGATCTGTTCTTGCATTTCTGAAACACCTGCTTTAAACTGAAGGAAAAGAAAGTCCACTGTCCTAACTCGTATATTAGAAGAATTAAATAGAATTTTTGGCTCTTAGGGCCATTCCATTTTGTCATTGTATGAAATTAGAGACAGATGGGTGATGTCTGAGCGTTGTAGGAAATTCTGTCCTACATTCCAGCCAATGTTGGGAGCGCTGGAAGAAGAAAGAGAGGAGAAAGAGAAAGCTATTTGGACAAGGCAGAATATATGCTAATGTTGTGACAAAAATAGCATCAAATCTGCAAACATTAATTCTAGGCAAGGCTCATTCTTAGCCTGTTTTCTAGCTTTCGCAGTAGTAAATGAATTTGAACTGGTTGCAAGTGGGAGAGGATTCAGAGGTCATTTGGCTTGTCTCTTACTGCAGAATATTAGTTTTATCATAAGCACTCGGGGGTTGGAGGGACCACTGATGGTCAAATGATCAACTTATATTTCAGTCAGATCATAACTAATTTTGAGATTGATCAGATTGTTGCTCCAGACTCAAGTGGTAGAGGATGCAGGTGGTAGTATGTGGGAAAGGGGCTAATGTGTGGAAGGAGTTGGGATTTGCAGGAGAATGTGGTCTATACTCTAGGGGTTCCACACCCTGGTGAGTCTCTCTACAAATAACCCTGTCCTTTCTTGCAGGTATTCTGAGACTTCTGTGATCATGTTCTGGGTCTGAGGTTAAAGGAATCAGGTAGATCACTATGTCAGAGTGGAAAAAGGTACTGATAGTGGGGTATTGTAGGGTGACTTGCAAGGTATTGAGGAGGCTCAAGGAACATGGATTCAGATGGAAGCACATAGAAAGTACCCAGGTACTACTTAATGTTGAGGATTCAGGAATCTTAAAGTCACTGAAGCAGGGACTGGGATGGCCCTGGTACAGTCCCTGTGAGGCACAAGGCAGTTAGATTTCAGATGAGAGAACAAGAAAGGGGGTAAATACGAATCAAGCTTTGAGGAGTCTCTGTGAGTACTGACCGAAAGAAATAAAGGGAAGCCATAGCAAGAAAACACAATCAGTGTAAGTCCGAATGACAGACAGAATAAGTCAATTTCCATGGAAGGGAAGAGGAATATTTTCTTGGGCCGACTTCTTTTCTTCTTGAAGCCTCAGTTTCACATTTGTGAAATAGACATAAACATTCTTTGCACATCTCATATTGGAAATGAAAATCAAACAGGACCATATAGGTGGAAGCATTTTGTAAATAATAAGAAAAGATAGTTATTTTGAAGCTTGGCAATGTTCTCTACTAGGCCTGATAGGGAGCATTCCTATGGTGAAGCACATACTTTATCAGCTCGGGGACGGATTCCCAATCCCACAGTAGATCCTAAAATGTGCTTATAGGCTACTCTGTAGTTCCAAACATAAGATGCCTTCTAATATTGAAATTTTTGTTAATTCATATGAATCTTTCTTCATGAATACTTTATAAAGTTGAAAAAACTTTTCAAGGATAGGGACTTTCAGAATGGGATAAAAACTGTTGGCCTTTCTCACAAGAAAAGAGCTGGACAGGGTAGTTCCTACTTCACTGTCACTGATGTTTAGATTGGGCAAAACTAGGCAAGTAGCTTCCTTAGCAGAATCCTGTCTGGGTGCATTTCTTTCTGGCTGCCCTGAGCATGGTGTACTATGAGCAGGCCAACGAGTGAAAAATGTGGGGTAGGCAGGGTTTGGTTGGATCCAGCACATTGCCCTTACAGGTGGAGAATAAAGTGGAAGACAAGTAACTGTGAAACTCCTGTTTCCCTCCCAGGCTGCTTATGAAAGGCCTAACTGCTAGATGAGAACCATAATAAATCAGATAGCCTTGAATGATTTGATAGTTCTTTGAGAAAGACTACTTATATGTGCAAAAAGGTCTTCCTTAATGTGCTGAATGGAAATAATAGCAACATGTTATTTTTTCATGATGTCTCCCTTGAAATATCTCCCTAGTCTTTAATTGGAAGATTCTCAGTAGAGAGCAGTAAAGATAAATGGTTTGGTTTTGATCTATAATTCAAGTACAAAAGAGATCCTAATGATACCAGTGGAGCCATATGAATAACTGTGTCATGACTGCCCTTCCCAAATTCATTTACTCATTGCAGAGTAACGGGCTTTCTGGAAATTGGTCATTAGGATTCAAAAAGCTTCAAATACATTATAGCTTCTATTATGGATCTTTTTTTAATTCACAACCATCTGACACCAAATATGTGGATTTTTCACATCATACATTCCCCAGTTCTTTGCAGGTACCAACTAAATGTCATACAATTGAATTAGATTCTGATACTAACTACTTGGAGTTGGCACCGTCCCCATAGGTTAAGAGCTCAGTCACACAAAACTGCCCCCCACTTTAGACTTCAGTCACAAGCAATGGGTCCCCTGATTATCCTGTATGATATCCTTTATTCAACTTGAGTACAAACTGGGGGTTTCTATAACCTCCTCCTCAGATTTGTTATAATGGCTCATAGAACTCAGGGAAACACTTATTGTTATTGGTTTATTATAAAGAATATTATAAAGGATACAGATGAACAGTCAGATGAAGAGGTACATAGAGCAAGGATGAGAAATGTCCCAGGTGCAGGAGCTTCTGTCCCATTGGAGTTTGGAGTACATCACCCTCCTGGCATGTGGATGTGTTTACCAACTTGGAAGCTCTCTGAACCCTTTTGTTTAGGGTTTTTATAGAAGTTTCATTATATAGACATGAGTGATTAAATCATTGGCCATTGGTGATTAACTCAATCTCCAGCATACGCCTCCCTAGAGGATGCGGGGGTTGGGCTGAAAGTTACAAACATCCAATCATGTATTTAGTTCCTCTAGCAACCAGCACCTATTCTGAAGCTAAGTAGGGATTCACCAGGCGTCACCTCATTAGCATAAACTCAGATATGGTTGAAAGGGGCTTATTGTCCATAACAGATGCTCCTCTTATCCCTACCACTCAGGAAATTACAAGGGTTTTAGGAGCTCTGTGTCCAGAATCAGGGATGAAGATCAAATATAGATTTCTTATTAGGTTACAATATCACAGCTCCTTAATTTAAAAAAATTAAGTATGTAATTGTTAGTAATTTCTACATAGATTCAAGAGATATTGGTCAGAGAGAGGATGGGAGCTAGAGGTACTCCCTGTGTCCAGGAGAGTTAAAGTTGAGAGAGATGTAAGCAGGATGATGGGTTAGAGAGGACGATGTTATAGATGCAGACAAGGAAGATGGCAAAGAAGGGGCTTGCCCTAATGAAAACAGAGGAAATGAAATATGGGTGGCCTTTGACTGGTTGTCTGACATCCCCTTCTTGGCACTGCAGGGAGGAGAGATACGTACGGAGACATCAGGAAGCTGAAGTAGTCATGTCTGAATTACCTCCTAGTTTAGTATGAAAACCAAGGAAGACGAAATAGAAATGAAAGTGGATTTCAGATAGAGAATTTAGAAGTTCTGTCAAAGCTTCGCCATAAAAAGGCAGATTCACAGAACTATACAATAGGCTACATTAAAAAGTATTAATACATGTTTTTGCTAAATATCATAAATACAATAAAGTATATAAAATTACTCCCAATACCACAATATATTATTGTATTTTGCTGGATTTCCTTCCAATTTTTTATTTATTCATATGCTTTTCATGTATTTGAGATGCTACTGTGTGTCTGGCTGTATGTAAATATCTCGTTCAAAATATTACTTTTTTCAATTATTGTGTCATTTGTTACTTCATGCAATCTATAATAAAACTCCATGAGGCCAGAGATCAGGCCATCTTATTTACTGTTATATTCTCAGCATTCGTAGAGTGACTTGCACATGTTAAATGCTTAATATATATTTATTAAATTAATATGTTTTTGTTAACCTTATAGTGTGAACATTTCTTCCATGTCATTAACATTAATTAAAGGCATTTTTAAGGACTTTATAGTGCTTCTTGGAGTATACATACTGTCATTTATTTAATAATTCCTTGTTTGATAGAGGCATAATTAATCTTTTATCATTGGTTTGAGGATGTTAGTTATAGTAGTGATGGCTATTCTTTATTGAATGCCTTGCTGTTATAAGCATTCATTACTGTGGTTTACACACATTGTTTCATTTTATCTTCCTAACATCCCTGTTAGGTAAATATTATAATTATCTCCATTTTATAGCTGAGGAATATGAAGCTAAGAAAAGTTTAGTAACTTACCTAAAATCCTCAAGATAATGTGTGGCATAACTGGACCAAATCCCAGGTCTGTTGACATATAGCCTGTGTTCTTCATGATTCTTCTGTGATGCCTCTGGGTCGAAGCTAGCTTCTGTCATTCGATCACTAAACATTTACCAAGTACCTATAATGTGTGAGGCATTGTATGAGCACAAGAGAGGTAAAGATAGAAAAGACCTATGACAATCCTAGACGACCTTTGGGATATGGAAGGACAAAGATGTAAGGTGTGCACTAGAAACAGAGAAATCAAAAACTTAACTTCCGCTCTCCAGGAGGTTCAAAAATGTTATTTAATTTAATTATGAGAAGTTTATGGGCCATTATTTATGTGCCTGGCATTGTACTAGGCACTGTGAACATTGTTGTGCATGAGCTAGACTGGGGCCCTGATCTAATGAAGTCCACAGACTCTTGGAGAAGAGGACATTGAATCAACAAATCCAAGTGCAGAGACTATTAGAGAAGGGCATGTTCAATTGACTAAAGGAGTGTATAGGTAAAATAATGAACCTCATGTCAGGGATTGGGGTAGGTTTCCTGGAAGCAATGCTCTTTCAGTTGAGATTTGAAGGTGTCTAGAAGTTGGAAGGAAAAGGATAGGAGGTACAGGCATGGGGGCATATTTGAAGGAAGGCTGGAACCAAAAAGGAGCATAGACAGACAGACTGAGGGACAGAAAGAAGTCTAACCAACTGGAGCAGAAGTGGTGGGAACAGATGGAGGGAGTGGAATAGAAGGAGAGAGTGTAGAAGTAGGAATGCCAGGTGGTGCAGAGCCTACAAAGTCATACTGGTGTTTTTTCCTTTATCTAAGAGGCAATGAGAATCCACAGGAAGACGTGAAATAAGGTATGATGTGTTCAGATGTGCAGAGAAAGTTTGCTTGGCTGCAGTGTGGTGAGTTGATTGAATGGGACATGGTGAGTGAGAGGCTGCTGTAGTAGCCCAGGGGAGGCATGCTGCTGGCCTGGGGTGGAGCTGTGAGGGGGAAAGACCAGATGGGTTGAAATAAGATATGGGTTAGATTGGTTTGAATGATTGCCTGGAAAAAGGAATATGGGGAGACAGGGGTTCTTCCCTCCTCACCCAACTAAGTGGATCTGGGGTCATTTCCAGAAATGGGCAAGAGGAGAGAGTTTAGAGGGATGATTAAAAATTTAGTTCTGGACAGTTTAACTTTGACTTGTCAAAAATACATGTAAACTGAATGTCCAGAAGGCTGTTGGATATATAGGTTCTAGACAGAGATATCTGGGCAAATATCTGGAAGTTATTGATATATTGACAATAACTGAATCTCTGGAGTTAGGGAAGTCTGTCTAGAGAGAGAGTGTTGGATAAGGAGAGTAAAGTGTTTGGAGGAGAGAAGGACCAATGGTTTAAGAGGGCAAAGGAGAAAGAAAAAGCAAAAGAGACTGAAAAGAAAACCAGATACTGGAGGAGATGATTTAGAACTCAAATGATGAGAGTATTTTTCTTATAGAAGAGAGTGTCAAGAATGTTACATTCTCTTGAGAGGTTAGAAAAAATAATGGTTGAAAATTGCTCATTGGATTATACAACCTCTAGGTCACTGTTGACTTTGGCAAGAGCAGTTTTTGTGGTGGTGAGGGCAGAAGCTGTCTGGGTGGGTTGAGTAACCATGGTGGAGAGGACATGCTGGCCTCCAAGGTTAAGTTGCCGAGAGCCTACACCCCACGCATGGAGGAGATGGCGGTGAAAGGGTATTGGCCAACATGAATTGTGGCAGCCGCGGTCCTGAAGGAGGGCTGTCATGAATTTTCCAGTTGGCCATTATAATTTTATGGGGGTAATTTGTTTTGCTTTGTGACTTTTTAAGAACTGGCACTAAAAGAAAAATGAGAAGCTTTCCAGGGATGGCTTCTTTGACAGCTCAGCAGCACCACACACACCCTGTGAAAGTTGAGGCTTAAAGGGGATGAAAAAAACTTACAGGAAATTTATTAGTTGTGTTTCAAGCTGTGCACAGTACAACAGGATAACAGTTTATTAATGTCTTCCTGGGAGGCTGCCATTCACCTTGCCATAGGCGTATGGGGATAAAAATGGTCTGTGAAGTAAGGAAGTCACTCAGGATATACAGTGGGGCTATTGGAAGAAATGACCTTAATATTCATGACAAGCTTCTGCCTTTTTATTGAGAATCACTCTTTTGAAAGGCCAGACTATTCTTTAAAAAATTCTTGAAAGCAATGCTGGAACTCTGTCTCAGAGTCATTGTGACCCAGTTTTGTCTGAACAGGTGGGAATTGCTGACCTGGGAAAGTATACATAGTTTTTCCTAGAACTGGGAGAACAGACAATCTCAGACTGATTTTTTCTTGACTTTGGTATGTACCATGAATTTTTCCCTTGCATATTTATCTTTCTATTTATATTTCCCTCAGCTTATATTAAAATGAACTTGCTTTGTCTAGGAATACCTATTTGGATTGAGAAAAAGGCAGCCCTAGAGCTCCATGATTGATGAGGAGAAGCCAATTTAGGCTAAAGTTTTAATTTTGCTGTACAGATTCATGACACAGAAAATCCATAGGCAGATGACTTATACTTGACTGGGCAATAGGTGGGATAATCCAGCTGTGACTAACCAAGTATGTAGGAGAGGTGGTGCAGATCTCAAGAACCAGGAACTGAGCTGATAGCTAGGATATAAAGGTGTGCCCAGACTATGGTCTAACCAAGTCAGTCATTTCGAATGTCTTACTATCAATGAAGATGACTGGCGATTAATTTAGTCTTCACATTCCTAAACAAGTTCTGTAGCTTCATTCAGTGCCATGGGCTGCAAGCCTTGCTTTAACTACGGGTCTTCTTGGGAGCCTAGAAAATTATTTTAGCATCTGGAAATGTGAATTAATTCCAAGACCCACCGGATAGGGAAAACAGAGGAGTTTGTTGGGATTGGGTAAGAAATTGGGTGGGTGGGTGGAGGGCAGGACTGAGCCTTCAGGCCTTGGTTATTATTGGTCTTATCTGTGAGGTCAAGGACTAACTTCCTAAAAGTGTCTAAAATACTGTATAGCTATGGAGTTGGAAGATAGGAGTGAACAACTGGGTGCATTTTCCTAAATGGGAGTGGTCATTCCTGAGTCTCTTAAGTGAAAAACTTCGGACTTTATTCTTAAATGCCATCTTCTTAAACAGTTTTCTTTCTTTCTTCTCTTTTTTTTTAATGATTATCTTATTTAGAACTCTCTTGAATCCAGACATTCTATTGTGCTCAAAGGAATGTCCATGATGGAATTAGTTTTAGAATTCAAACTTGAAAATGACTACTAGATTTAAAATGAGAATACGTTTAGCAGATTAAGCTATATATGAAGCCTCACACCACTTTTAACACTCTTTTTTCATAATCTCTCCTTTAATGCCAAAGTCTTAAGAAAAGGAATTTACATAAATTTGACAAATGCTTTCAAATTGAAAATCTCATCAGAATCCTAATGGATGTGAAAATAACACCAACTTTGAAGTTAAACAGCTACCCCAAACTCTAAACTTTAGTTTTCGTTGCTAGGAAATTATCTGATGCTCATAACTCAATAGTTTTGGGAAACTAATAAAAATCAAATGATTTCACTGCTATATAGTTTGGCTAACTTTGAAATTTGTCTTAAAACTGGATGACAAATAAGATCTATCTACTATATATCTAGCTGAGTAAAAAATATAATACTAAAGAAGGTTTATTCATTAGGAAGCTTATTTAGACACAATTCAAAATTGAATATCTTAGTAAGACATGTGAAATGGGTTAAGATAGAAGATGATAAAAATTCTAAATGCTCTTTATTTAAAATATTTAAAAAAGATTTTTGTGTACACATACACACATGTAGATATATGGAGGGAGAGGAAAAGGAAGGAGAAGGAAGAGGAAAGGACAGGGAGAGGGGAGGGGAAGGGAGAGGGGGATGAGGAGAGGACTTGCAGAGAGGAACGGAAGTAAGATAGCACCGCAGGCAGAGCAAGTTTACAGGTGCACACGTAATTTCTGATTTTCTGAACTGTATTCTTTATTCTATCGAATCATTCAGGCAACATTCTTTTAGTCCTGTGTTCAGTGACATTGGGATGCATCTTGAGAACTTGTAGATTTGCCATGTCTGCATTGATCTTTGGCATAATTACTTTGGACGATTTTCCTTAATCTTTCTCCTTGGTGGTTCTGCAAGGTGCCACATTTTGCCTCTCTGCTGACATTCTGCCTGCTCTTTGTCATTGCTTCCTGCTCTGTGCTCTTTTGTCAGAGACTCTGAAGCTAGATGAGGAAGAGTAATTTTCACTAAACTCAGAACTCATCCTGAGACAAACAATGCTAAAAACAGGCTTCTTATTCAAAATACTACATTACGTATTTCTGATGTCAAGTAATGTACTCGGGGTTTAATATAATCCATTGCCATTCCAAACAGTGGGAATAATGGGAGAGTTTAATGTTCTCAAAAAGGACATAGGTATTTGAGAAGTTGAGTACAGCAGTTTTGCTCAGATAGAAATGCAGGAAAAAGAAAGCTGTCAAAATTTTACTCTTTTAAGAAGGTCATTTTTTACTCAAAAATTTTAGAATCTAAGGGTTGAAAAGATACTTTTGAAAACACGTTCTGTAAATTCACATCCAATTCTTTAACTTCCTGTTTTTAAAAGAACAAGAATACACCTTAGAACCAAAGGCTTAAAAAACAAAGACAAAATGCCATACCTAAAAATAAGTAGTCACAATATTAAAAAATGAACCTGAAAATTTGGTTTTCTGGGAAGATTGATCACTTATGCCAGATAGATTTTGTATGGAACTCTTAAACAGAGCATTCTTTTCCTGTGGACAATTTAGCGGTTCTAAGAAATTAAATTTCTGTATTTTCACCCCAGAATCTTAATAACTCAAGAAAAGTGAAGTTTAGGTATTTACACATTCATGGTCTAGACTTACTGCTGCTTATTATTATCTATGGTAATTTTTTCCCTCCTAAAGTGTGTGGTGCATTATAAACATGGGTGTCTTGCTTTCATTGGCTTGAAATGCTACGTTAAGTCTGCATGAACTCATTTTTCTTTAAAAGTTTAATGTGTTTATTTAACAATTCAGTTGCTTCCTGAAAAATGTGAATGCATTTAGATTTCCACTACACAGCACTAGTTAAATCTTTTGCTTAATAAGATCAGATTCTGAATTTGATTGTAGTAGGGTTTAAGAGGGTCAGAGTAAGAAACATGCCTGGCTTGTCCAACCTAGCTTCATGTATTCCATCTTGCTCTTTCTCTAGTCCCCAGCCTATACCTATACACATGCGCGTGCGCGCGCACACACACACACACACACACACACACCCACCCACACACCATTGGGCACAGTCCTCTGCATACAGGCAGTGCTCAGTTAATTTTTGCTTTACTCCCTATTACCTCTCACCACTTCAAAATTTTTGATTTGTCTATAACCTGTACTAAGCCACTTAGCATTATAAGAGAGAATATGCTGTTTCACGGCCACTGATCTACATGAATGTCATCTCACAATCTCATGAACTATTAAAAACCTTTGAAACAGAGTTATCCTGAAGGAAAAGGGTTAATTGAGCCATATGCTGGCCTGAGAAAGAAGCAGGTCCTGGAGCCTGCAGTCTAAACCACCAGCAGTGCTGACTGGCCTCACAGAGCGAGCCACACACATGCCCTCACGGCGGGTGAGCCTGCAAAGCAGCGGCAACTGAGAAAGGCATGGGAACCTGGGCACGGGCAGGAGCAGCCCAAGGAAAATGACAACAGGACCTTACGCCAGTAGGCAGCTCATAGCTGCCTGGGGAGCCACAAACTTCATCTCAGCAAAAGTCACTATCATATAACAAAGAGTTTGCTGCAGTTTGTCTTCGACTTTTGTACTTTCCATTTGCCTTCCTGGCCCCATTCATCTGAAATTAAATTCTTTTATCTGGATCTTTGGAAACACGGCGGAGTGAGAGACGTCCCCAGATCTCTCTCCTTGAAACAACAATAAGCTGAACATCTAAAACTCAACAAAAAACACGAAAACTACACACCAGCACATCTGAGTGTGGAATCTGCACATAAGAACTACCACAGGTCAGAATCAGGGTGTTGGGTGGTGGACTGGGAGAAAAAAAGAAGCTGCAGGAGCTACCTGTAGGAGGAGGGGGAGGGGAGCTGTGAGTTCCCTGAACAACTCTGCTTGGGAAAGCTGTGAGCTCCCCACTGCCGGTGTCAGGGCCAAGTCATCATGGCCCAGTCATAAGGGCAGAAGGCAGAGAAGCAGGGTAGCAGAAAAATAACAGCTGATTTTTACTGCCCACGGTTACAAAACTGAGGCTGAGCCACAGCCCCCAATCCCCAACCCAGAGGGCCCCTCCCCCCATACCCTCCAAGACGGATCACCGTGAGGCCCCACGGGAATCTGAGCGACCACTACCTAAACTGTTGCTAACACTGACAGGGACTGAAACTGAGGGTAGTGAGCATTATTAAATATCTACCAGAAAATAAAAAGGCATTTTTAAGACTTTATATAAAGCAAGGATCCAAGAGGCTTAGATGCCACGTATTAGAAAACAAAAGAAAAGTGCCTTCTTTGCAGTAGGCTAAGGAGAGACCTTTGTATAATAAATCTTCTTTCTGGAAAAAAAGCAGAATATATTTCCATTAATGCTCAGTGGAGAAATAGTCCATTAAACACCATGAACAACCAAGGTGACAAGGCATCTCAAAAAGAAGGAGAAAAATCTCCAGAAAATAAACTTACAGACATAGAAATATGAGATTTAAATGACAGAGAATTCAGGATGGTACTTCTGAAAAACTCAGTGAATTCCAAAACGAGTCGTATCAACAATTTCAGGAATCGAGAAAACACCTAGATAAGCAGAGCAAGGAGACTGAAACTCTCAAAAAGAACAGAATAGAACTTCTGGAGATGAAAAACACACTGCAAGAGTTGAAAAATGAAATAGCAAGCTTGAGAAATAGAGTCAACCAAATGGAGGAATGGATCAGTGATATCAAAGACAGAAATCTAGACATGCATCAGAATGAAGAAGAGAGAAACCGAAGAATGAAAAATAATGGAAGAGAAATTCAAGAACTAGCTGATACCATCAGGAGAGGAAACAAGAATAATGGACATTATCGAAGCCACGGATAAGGAGCAGGGACTAGAAAGCATTTTCAGACAAATAGTTGATGAGAATTTCCCAAATCTAAGGAATGAGCTGGAGCTTGGAATTCAAGAAAAGTAAACGGAACCCTTGATTATTTCAACCTAAAAAGGCCTTCACCAAGACACATTGTATTAAAATTATCAAAAATCAACGACAGAGACAGAATTCTCAGGGCAGCCAAGGAGAAAAAAACATTAACTTATAAAGGAAAATCCATTAAATTATCATTGGACTTCTCAGCACAAACCTTACAACCCAGAAAGGAATGGAATCAAATATTTAAACTATTAAGTGAGAGGAACTACCAGCCTAAAATAATGTATCTAGCTAAGCTCTTTTTTAGATATGAAGGAGAAATTAAAACCTTTCCAGACATACAAAAATTGAGAGAATTCTCCACTTCTAGGTCCACACTACAGGAAATACTGAAAGGGATCAGCTCATCTAAAACAAAATGACAAAAAAACAAAACAAAACAAAAACATAATTAGGAGTAAAGTGACTATCAGGCAAATAGAAGCAGAGGAGTGCAACTCTTATTAAGCTAAAATAATAATAAGGAGTGCAACTCTTTATAAGCTAAAATAATAATAAGAGAATTGTTATAACAAGATAGTAATGAACATTCAGCATACATAGGGACAAATTGAGATAACAATGACTGAAAAGGGAAGGATTCAAAGATCTGAATTCGTAAAGGGGAATGGAGGTAAGGCACACGCAGAAGAAAATAAACGACTATATATATATAACTATCCTTTACATATTTGTAATGGTAAACACACACCAAAGATTCAGAACTGAAGTATATAACATAAAACAAGAAGAACCAGAGGCAAAACACACAAAAGCCAATCAAAAGAAAGAAAACAGAAACACAAGGACAAGGAAGTGATGGAAACACCGAGCTACCAGAAAGCAAAAGATAAAATGGCTATAAGAAGACCTCATATTTCAATATCACCCTAAATGTAAATGGACTGAACTCAACAAATAAAAGGCACAGAGTTGCAGAATGGATTATAAAACAAAACCCAACCATATGCTGCCTCCAGAAGACACATCTCAGCTCCAAAGACACATCTCAGCTCCCAAAACTCAAAGGGTGAAAAATGATATTTCAAACAAATGGCATTCAGAGAAAAGCAGGAGTAGAGGTACTAATATCAGATGAAATAGACATCAAAATAAAAAAGGTAAAGATACTGAGGGACACTTCATAATGATAAAGGGAATCATGCACCAAAAAGACATAATACTTATTAATATCTATGCTCCCAATCAGAGAGCCTAGAAATATGTAAAGCAATTACTAACGGAACTAAAAGGAGAAACAGACCAAAACACTATCATAGTAGGGGACTTAAATACCCCACTGTCGGATATGGACAGACCATCCAAACAGAAAATCAATAAGGAAATAACATCCTTAAATGACACAGTAGACCAACTGGACATAATTGACATTTGCAGAGCCTTCTATCCCAAAACACTGCTTAGACATTCTTCTCTAGAGCACATGGAACGTTCTCAAGAACCGACCACATACTGGGACACAGAGATAGCCTCAACAAATATAAGAGGGTT
>NW_006432943.1:9224711-9247643 GCF_000325575.1 Pteropus alecto
GACTGGCTAAAGAAGCTGTGGTACATATATACAATGGAATATTACTCAGCCATAAGAAGAGATGAAATACTGCCATTTGTGACAATGTGGATGGACCTCAAGATAATCATGCTAAGCAAAATAAGCCAAACAGAAAAAGTTGAAAATCACATGATATCACTTATATGTGGGATATAAACCTAAAAGCAACAAATGAACAGGACAAACACACAGAGACACGTGGACATGGACTATAGACTAGTGGTTACCAGAGAGTAGGGGGTGGAGGTGGAGGAGGGAGGTAGATGGGGTAAAAGGAGGTTAAATATAGAGGGATAGGGGGAAGGTGAAGTGGGTAAAGGGGATCAAATAAATGGTAGCTGGAGGAAACTGGACTTGGGTGGTAAACACACAATAGAATATACAAATGTCAAATTATAATGTACACCTGAAAATTATATAATTGTATTAACCAATGTTACCCCAATAAACTTAATAAAAAAATTAAAAATAAGAAAAATGAACCACCAGCTGCAGGGCTAGATGGAGAAGACAGATATGTCTGCCATTCTGATAGAATAATTTGGGGGAAGAAAGATGTAGGTTGTTTTGAAAGAATTTACATTGGCTTTAGAGAATGAGGATAGGAGAGATAAAGCAGGGAAAGTTCTTGAATAAGTGAATAGTTTGTAAGTAAGATATACTTGCTCCTTCTATATTGGTTGCGAGCAACTAGAAAGTTCATGTGTAAGAAGGATGCAGTGGTGTCTGATGGTTGGTTATTCTTTGCAGATAATTGCTGAAATAGCTGCCTAGAAGTTGTTCAAAGTTTCAACATACATTCAAGAATGTAATCTTCTATTGGCTTCAGCCCACAGCTGCTAACTGATTAATTTCCCTTATTTATCTCTCCTACCCTCTGGCTTGCTGTAATTTAATTTAGGACATCTCAGAATTTTTTATCTTGTCAAATATTTGCACTGATCATAAAGAAAAAGGCTAACCAGAGTTTTTCAACCTCAGCATTATTAAAATTTTGGACTGAATACTTTTTCGCTGTGTGCAGGTTGGGTTTCTGTGCACTGTAGAATGTTTAGCAGCATCTCAGGCCTCTATCCATTGGGTGCCAGTAACAACCCCTAAGCATGCCAACCAAAACTATCTCCAGATATTGCTAAGTGTCTTCCAGGAGGCAAAATCAAACCCTGGTGAAGAATTATTGGGCTAAGAAAATATGAACAGTTTTATGGGATACATCATCCTCCTGTAAAAACAAAGTAGCAGGGAACATTTTTTGTTCAGCACTACATCTCCACCATCTAGAATAGTTCCCGGTACACAATAGTGTTCAGTGATACTTCTGGGCCTTACTATAAAGAGAGCAGAATGTGGTGTATCATGTGATAGTGATCTGTTAATTTCTATTTTCTGGTTTAGAGTAGTTAATGAATATATATTTTTCAATTATTACATGATAAATGAATGAATTAATCAATCAATGAATCAATAACTTTCCCTCTTGGGACTTTATATCTTGAGAGGAAGGTAGATCTAAGGTGGATGGATCTATTATAATTCGATGATGCTTCAAGTTGGGGTGTCATTCTCCTACTCTCTTTGGAAATGTGTGGGAGCTTTGGCTATGTTCTCCTCATGCACAGATGAAGGCAGTTTTCTTTATTGAGTCTGTGACCTATTATTGGATTCTGTAATTTTGATTTGGTGAGTCTTGGCTAGCACTTTTAAAAATAGAAATAGGATAAAATAGAAAAGATCAGAATACATAACAGGCTGTCAAGGTAAGTATGGTTTCTTCACATTTTTGTTTTAGTTCTTTTGTGCCTATGTCCTGGGTTGTAAGGTTAAAAAAAAAAAATTTTATGGGTGTCAGAAAAGTTTGAAAGTCACTCACCTGTGGAGCAACCCAGGCATGTGGTGATCAGAGCAGAAAATATTCTCTCTAGTAGATGGGTTGATAAATGCAGGGTAAGAGAACTATTCTGGAAGTGTAGAGCTGTACCATAGAGACTCTGGCCTTTGGGGGTAATGTTTATGCCTTTGACAACAAAAGGAGGTGTGGCTGTCTTTTGGAGTAAAATGGTGGGAGGCGATGGGAAATCAAGTCAGATAGCATGGGGTTAAGCCTCGGAAGCAGTGACTGTTGTCCCTTCTGTGTATTATTTTTTAAAGTATAAAGAGAATACAGCTGTTCTGTCTGAAGAATTTCTTTTCTTGGCCTCATGAAAAATAGTATCAATGTATTTCATTGGTCTTCTAGTTATTCAAACTGAAGGAGTCTGGTGATTCATTAGTCTCATCAAATGTCTCGTGCAACAATATTGACTCATATGATGGCAAATGAAGATATTTCCTCTAAGGTAAAAGCTTGTCACTCATGACATTTAGAACACATATGGGCTAGCTGGAAAGACATTGCTAACATGAAGAACAAATAGATTTGAAAAATATATGTGCTCTTGATGGATCTTTTTCCTATGTAAAAGATAGTATATTTCAAATTCAGAAAGTGATTTTATAGTCTATAAAGTGCTATTATTAAGTTACATAAAATCACGTACTGGTATATTATTCATATAAAAGATGATAACCACATTTCATTTTTCACTTTATTTTAAAAGCCAGAAGGAAAAGGAACTACCAAAAAATCCCACAAACAAACAAACAAACAAACAAACAAACAAACAAAAAACCCACAGGATTAACAAGCAGGAACTTTACAAAGGAGTGTCTTGATTAAGCAAAGAATACTAAAAAAGGCATTTACTAATTTGAGTATGCTCTTGTGAAAGTGTCTACATAAAGCCACTTTCCTTTTTAAAAATGTTCACAGTGCTTCAAAAAGTGCTTGGATTCTGGGTTTTGCATGAATTTCTAACACCACTTAGGCCTTGGGCATCCTTGCCAGGATCTCAGATTAGTTCTGAAAAAAACTTTCCCTGACCTCTTTCCTGTTCCCCATTCTAATCTGCTCTCATACCCTCTGTCTTCTTACTTTTCTTTGGAGCCAAATTGATGCCAGGGAGCAAGATCACAAGTGCTCTAGAGAATGACAGTTTTGCAGCTTCTTTTACACATTTGAAATTAAAGAGGGAACTTAAGGAAGACTAGAGATAACAAGAGAGGGATTGGATTATGAAATAGTTAACAAGGTTATATGCTCTCTTGAGGGTTCATACCCGCTTTGCGAGGTATTACTTTTGATATTTCAAAGGTGTGTTAACCTCGATGCACAAGAGCAGTGGATGAGGTTGGCTTAAAATCTTTCACTAAAAAAGTTATAGGCCTGGGGTGGGACTATCCACAGTGGCCTGCCCAGTTAAGAATTTATGATCAGATCACTCTGTGATGTTACTTTCCATAGAACCCCTTTTTTTGACCATAGTTCCCCCTTTTGGTCACAAAGCAATCCGAAAAATGCATTGACCAACCTTTTGGTAGGATAGTGTGATCTCACAGCACCGGAAGGGCTCATTCTTAGGAAGTCTCAGTATTGACATCATCCTATTGACCATTAGGAATAGGGCAATACTGTAACCATGGAATCTGAGTTGAGGTCATGTTTTCCCAAAACAGGAAGGGCAGGTAAACGGAAGGAAGTCAGTTCTTGTGGACTTCATTTTGAAGAAACACTCCAGATCATTTTTACCCTGTGAACGATCATGATCCGAGTTTTGCCTTCTTTCTTTTTTCTATATTTGGCATCTAATAAAACATTTACGTAAGTCATGAAAAGAGTATTAACTCTAATCCTATACATGTTCAGTAATCATAACTAGTTGAACTATACAGAAAAACCCAAAGAACAAGTATAACTATTATTATGACTAATATCATTAGCAAACAGGTAAAAACAATCAAACAAAATGGATTCTGAGTTCAATATCAATCCAAAGCAATACACATTTGTTGATACCTATCTGCCTCTGGTGTTGGCAGCTTCTCATCCTCAAGGAGTCAGTGATGTCTGTAGACCATTTGTGGTTAGACACCTGATAAAGTCCCTTCCAATGAGGTTGGAGAGTGTCTTTTATTTGATGTCCTTTCCAATAAACAAAATCTTCAGGTGGCAGTCAATGATCTTTAAAGTCTTTGTTTGCTGGGAGCTTGCTGTGAAAGGCAAGGATTACCAACTTGGCATTTTCTTAAAGCAACTCTATCAAACCTTGGCAATAGTGTAAGACATCTCCATTCATTAACGTCAGCTCATACATTCCTTCATCTAAGGCCAGCCTAAATGCACTGTGATGCATGGAGGAATGCAGAAAACAAGGGAGCAGGGAAGAACCAAGCAGCCATCTTGCGTTTCCCTTAGTCTCAACTATTCATTTAATTTATAACCATGGTTTACCCCTATAATATACCCTAAAGTTTTTCTATGTATATTGAGGTTTTTAATCCTTAAAACCTCAATGTCTAATAAAAACTAAGAATTAATTAGCATTTTTCAGCTTGCGCATTTTATAACCTCTAGAAACATTTTTCATAGACATAAACATCAATTATTAACATGGGCTTATTTTTGTAAAACCCAAGCAAGAGAAAGACATGTCTGTTTTACTTAAACCAACAAACTTCAGCTAGCTTTTATTTACTAAGAATTAATCTTAAATTATATTAACTTAAAAAGCATTTGAGTTAGCATTTATATTTCTGAGAATTTTAGAACACCCCGTTTTTACAAGTGCTTGCATTTAAATTAATTTTAACGATACATCGGGAAGAAGAAAATTATGTCACATTTACAATATACATAGCTAGACATACACAGACAGACACAGAGAACAGTTGGGTCCAAATTTTGTTTTGGGGGTATTTACAACTTATATCTGTCCTTGACAAGTCAAATTCCAAATAATCTTCCCCCTTTTAAAATAATAGCATTTGTTTTTCTATTACCTACCATTTTATTTATTTACTTATTTTTTTATTTTATTAGTTTCAAGTATACAGTACATTGGTTAGACATTTATATAGTTTATAAAACACTCCCCCTAACTGCTCCTTCTTTCCTCTGGTTTTCCACCTAGCCAATATATTAATACTAACTTCATTCCCTATGCTGTGCTCTCCATCCCTGTGACCATCTATCAACTACTAATTTGTACTTCTTTAACCCTTTATCTCATTCTCCCAGTCCTCCAACACTCCCTCCCCTCTGTCCATCATCAAATCGTCCTCTATATTTGTGAGTCTGTTTTTTATTAGTTTGTTATTTTTGTTTCTTAGATTCCACATATAAGTGAAATAATATGGTATATATCTTTCTCCGTCTGACTTATTCACTCAGCATAAACATCTAGGTCCATCCATGTCATTGCAAATGGTAGGATTTCACTTATTTTTAATGGCTGAGTAATATTCCATTGTATATATGAACCATAACTTCTTTATCCAATCGTCCATTGTTGGGCCTTTAGGTTGCTTCCATATCTTGGTTATCGTAAATTGTGCTGCCATGAATGTTGGGGTGCATAGATCTTTATAAATCATTGTTTTGGTTTTCTTTGTTTAAATACTCAGAAATGCAATTGCTGGGTCAAAAGATATATCCATTTCTAATTTTTTGAGGAACTTCCAGACTGTTTTCTGTAGTGGCTGTACCAATTTGCAAACCCACCACCAATACATGAGGGTTCCCTTTTCTCTACATCCTTGCCAACACTTGTTCTTTGATTTATTGATGATAGCCACTTTGACAGGTATGAGGTGATATCTCATTGTGGTTTTAACTTGCATTTCTCTGATGATTGGTGACATAGAGCATCTTTTCATATGTCTATTAGCCATCTGTATTTCTTTTGTAGAAAAGTATTTGTTTAGGTCTTTTATCCATTTTTTAATTGGATTGTTTGCTTTTTGTTGTTGAGTTGTATGAGTTCTTTATATATTTTGGATAGTAACCTCTTGTTAGATGTATCACAAGCGAATATCTTCTAATCAGTCGGTTGTCTTTTTGTTTTATTGATGTTTTCTTTTGCTGTACAAAAATTTTTAGTTTGATGTAGTCCCATTTGTTTATTTTTTCTTTTGTTTCCCTTGCTGGGGAGATATATCCAAAAAGAAGTTACTGTTAGCAATATCAGAGAGTTTACTGCCTGTGTTTTCTTCTAGAAGTTTTATGGTTTTGGGTCTTACATTTAAGTTTTTAATCCATCTTGAGTCTATTCTTGTATATGGTGTAAAAAGGTGGTTTAATTTCATGTTTTTTGCATGTATCTGTCCATTTTTTCCAACATTCGTTATCCTTTATTGAAGAGACTGTCTTTACCCCAGTGTATATTCTTGCCTCCTTTGTCATATATTAAGTGAGTGTATAGGCATGGATTTATTTTGGGCTCTCTATTCTGTTTCATTGATCAATGTATCTGTTTTTATGCCTGTACCATGCTGTTTTGATTAGCCTACTGTAGCCTTGTAATATAGTTTGATATCAGGTAACACGATACCTCCAACTTTGTTCTTCTTTCTCAAGATTGCCATGGCTATTCAGGGTCTTTTATGGTTCCACATAAATTTTAGGATTATTTGTTCTAGCTCTTTGAAAAATGCCATTTGTATTTTGGTAGGGCTTTCATTGAATCTATAAATTAGGTAGTATAGCCATTTAATGATGTTTATTCTTTCTACCCATGAGCATGATATATGCTTCCATTTATTTGTATCTTCTTCAATTTTTTTTCAATGACTTACAATTTTCTGAAAACAGGTCTTTTACCTTCTTGGTTAATTTGATTCCCAGGTATTTTATTGTTTTCAATGTAATTGTAAGTGAGATTGTTTTCTTAATTTCTCTTTCTGAGAGCTCATCATTGATATATAAAAATGCCACTGACTTCTGAATATTTGTTTTGTAACCTGCTACTTTACTGAATTCATTGATCAGTTCTAATATTTTTTTTGGTGAAATCCTTAGGGTTCTCTATATATAATATTATGTCATCAGCAAATAAGGAGAGTTTTACTTCTTTCTTTCCAACTCAGATACCTTTATTTCTCTTTCTTATCTGATTGCTATGTCTAAGACTTCCAATACAATGTTGAAGAAGAGTGGTAACAGTGGGCATCCTTGTCTTGTTCCTGATCTTAAGGAAAATGATTTTAGCCTTTCCCCATTGAGTATTATGTTAGCTGTAGGTTTGTCATATATGGCCTTTATTATGTTGAGGTGTGTTCTCTCTATTCCCACTTTGCTGAGAGTTTTTATCATAAATGGATGCTGGATTTTTTTAAATGCTTTTTCTGCATCTATCGATATGATCATACGGTTTTTATCTTTCAATTTGTTAATGTGGTGAATCACATTAATTGATTTGCAGATATTGTACCAACCTTGCATCCCAGGAATAAATCCAACTTGATCATGACGTATGACATTTTTAATGTATTGCTGAATTCGGTTCGCTAATATTTTGTTGAAGATTTTTGCATCAATGTTCATAAGAGATATCGGCCTATAGTTTTCTTTTTTTGTAATGTCTTTGTCTGGTTTTGGAATCAAGGTAATGGTGGCCTCATAAAAGGAGTTAGGGAGCCTTCCCTCTTCTTGAAGTTTTTGAAATAGTTTAAGAAGAATAGGCATTAATTCTTTGAATGTTTGGTAAATTTGTTTACGAAGCCATTTGGTCCAGGACTTTTGTCTTTTGGGAGGTTTTTGATTATTGATTCTATTTCATTGGTGGTAATCGGTCGGTTCAGATTTTCTCTTTTTCTTGACTCAGTCTTGGGATATTGTATTATTCTAGGAATGGGTTCATTTCTTCCAGATTGTCCAATTTGTAGGCATATAATTGCTAGTAGTATTTTCTTATGATCCTCTGTATTTCTGTGGAGTCTGTAATTATTTCTCATCTTTCATTTCTGATTTTATTTATTTGGATCCTCTCTCTTTTTTCCTTGATGAGTCTAGTTAAAGGTCTGTCAATTTTATTTATTCTTTCAAAGAACCGGCTCTTGGTTTCATTAATCTTTTGTATTGTTTTCCTAGACTCTATTTTGTTTATTTATGCTCTGATATTTATTATTTCCTTCCTTCTATTCACTTTGGGCTTTGTTTGCTGTTCTTTTTCTAGTTCTTTTAATTGAAAGATTAGGTTGTTTATTTGAGCTTTTTCTTGTTTCTTGAGGTAGGCCTATATTGCTATGAATTTTCCATTTAGGACTGCTTTCGCTGTGTCCCATAGATTTTGAGTCATGTTTTTATTTTCATTTGTCTCCAGGTTCTTTTGATTTCTTCCTTGATCTCATTGATAACCCATTCGTTGTTTAGTAGTATGTTATTTTGCCTCCATGTATTTGTGTATTTTCTAGTTTTTTTCTTGTAGTTGATTTCTAGTTTCATACCATTGTGATTGGAAAAGATGGTTGATATGATTTCAATCTTCTTAAATTTATTGGGACTTGATTTGTGTCTATATTGGAAAATGTTCCATGTGCACTTAAGAAGAATGTATATTTTGCTGTTTTGGGGTAAAACGCTCTGAAAATGTCTATTAAATCCATCTAGTATAGTGTGCCTTTTAGGCCCATCATTTGCTTATTGATTCTTTGCCTGTAAGATCTGCAGGACAACATTTTAACCCATTTCCTGTTTGCCTCGAGAATACTCGCCAGTGGTGCTTATGGCCTCAGTGTTTACCCGGAGATAACTCATGGATTACAGTCCTAACCTTACCCCCAAAGTTTGCCAAGAAATATTTCCCTTTTATTATTATTTTTGCATCACTCTAGTATATCAGTAGTCTTTGAAAACAAATGACATCATTCTATTTATAGCATCCTGTTTTTTGTAGTTTATTTCCATTTACAAAATATAGTAATTCTCAATCACTGAAAATGTCAAATCCTAGAAAATAGCATTCCTACACGTGATGTTAACATCATTCTTGAACAGCTATTAGCCAAAGATTCATTTGATGAATCCGATTTATGTATACATTTGTTGCCTTAGGATTAGAGACAAGTTCTGTTTAGAAATAACTCCAAGAACAGTTTTTATATTTTATTTTCACATTGAAAACTAGTCAGATTTGCTTCAGCCTCAAAGATTGTGTAAAATTAAATTAACTCTGGCAGGGAGCAGCACTTTTTTTTTTTTTTCCTAAACAGGATATTGGTTAATACCTCAAAGAATTGGGTTGACACCTAAACAACATCGTAGGTTGACTAATTTACTTAAATCCTCCTTTTGAAACTTCGAGAGACCAATTAAATATGTTTTCCATTCATTCTGCCTAATTTTATAGCCAGCTTTTTCTAATTGTGTGTGCAAAAGATTAATTTAGAAGTATCAAAAGATCTTCATCTTCTCCATCTTAGTAGTAATGGGAGGATGACTGTGGTGAGCCTTGTTGGCCTTGGAGGCATGATTTCCCTTGTCGATTTTGAGATCTGTAGAGTCTGAACAAATTCTAGGAAAAACCAGGCCTACATGCACATTTCCAGGTGAGCCAAATGTGATAGATATCCCTAGAGGATTTATTTATGCCCTAGAGGAAATTTTTCCTCAGGCAACCCCACAGAGCTTCTTAGTCACCTAAGAATATCCAAGCAAGGGCCTGTGATTGCTTACCTGAGGCCACTAGAACCATGATACTTTCCAATGTACTGGCCCCTCTCTCTCTGACCCCCCTTTCAGGGTGAACACCATTCCAGGGTGCCCTGCCTTTCTTTCTGGGGCTCCTGCTGGCTTCTCCAGTATCAGCTGTGTTACCACACTGGGTGCCTTGCCCATTTATGATGGCACCCATTTCCACCACTCTGGATTCGGGGATCTGAAACAACTGTTGTTACTCCAGTGGCTATTCAGGTTGGGGAAGCAAGTGTTCTTTCTCTTTTCAGAGCTAAAGAAAGTTTAGTCTCTCATTTACTGGCAAAGATTTTATTCAGACTCTCAGTAAGCAATTCAATTAAAAATCAAAATTAAAAGCAGCAGCCCTTATTTTATTTTTGCTTTCCCTGGGTTATCTCAATCTTATGCACTCAAGGATTTTCTAAGAACAGCTCAAATAAAGTCATAGCCTGCTACTTAAAGCAAGGAGTTTCACAATTCTGAGAGAAACTCACCTAAGTTCATCTGATGTGAAGTGGCGAGCTGATAGGCGCAATGGGCTTTTGCTTATACTTAGCACTGGGTCCAGGTCTACAGGGTGGTCCTGGGTGGGCTTCTTTGGAATTCTGCCAACCATACCAAGTAAATGTCAAGATAAGTGTCTGCATAAGATATGTCCAAGCCTGTAGAGAATTTTTATAAGTTTATTTGAACCAAACTGACAAGAATTGCCAGGAAGCAAAATTTCAACAGACTGAGATAATGCTTTAGAGAATGACAGTTTTGCAGCTTATTTTATACATTAGAATCAAAGGAAGAGAAGTAAGGAGGGTTACATGAAATCCATTGTGGTAGATTAAGGGGGAGGGAGAAAGCACAGTGGGGAAATCTCTAGGATTGGATAAAAAGTAAAATAGAGAGACACATACTTCTATATTGGTGGGTACAGGATAGTTAATAATTAACATAAAAATGGTATATGCTGAACAAGATAACAACAAGATTACCCTGACATTTTAAACAAATGCTACCTTAGAGGCAAAAAGACAATAGACAGGCTCACTTAAGGTAAAGATTGACCTTTTTGTCAAGGAAGCTACAGCCATAGGACATGACCACCTCCCATGACCTGCTTTTAGTTAGGAATTCCGTAAGTTTTAGTATGTGGCCCCTTTTTTGTCCACATAAGAAACGTCCAAACCTGTAAAGCATTTTTATAAGAGTTTCTTTGAGCCAAACTGACGATATGTGTCAGAAAGCAACATCTCAAATGCTCCCTCTGCCTTCTTACTTTGTTTCTTATTTTTTTTTTCAATTCTGTATCATCCCTTAGGCCTGATGCATAGCACTTTCCCCTGTGATTCTAATTTATTTTTCCACTGCTTCATGCCCCTTTGGATTTTATTTTTCACAGATCTAGTGTCTCCTCATGGATGGTGTTCCTGTATGGCTCTTCCTTTTCTCTTCAGCAGAACTTTAACATAGACAAAAATAAGCAGGTTTACAGCAAGTTTTAGAGCACTAAAAAAATAAATAAATAAAGTGTGTTGAAGGTTGTCAGTAAATGCTTATGTATAGAAAATAAATCATGTGGGCTCTTGGTTTGTTTTTATTCTGAAAGCACACTGGGGCCAGAGAAAGATCAAACCGATGTGAAATAAAATGGACCATTAAAAATAATGAGAATTTTGTAAGGCATTTGTTGACAAGATAAAGATGTAAAAATCAACAGTCTTTCTCTATTCTAGCAAAAAAGCACCTAAAAATGGAAACGAGGAAAAAAATGTCCCAGGTTTGATGTAGCAACTATATCTAAAATATACGTAGCAGTAAAGATGCTAAGATACAGGACCTATATAAAGAAAACTCTAAAATTGTTACTGAAAGACATAAAGCAAGAGCTGAACAAATGGAAGGATGCACCATGTACTAGGATACAAGGACTTAAAATAACAATATCAATTTAATCAAAGCTAATAGGTAAATCTACCATTCTCAGTAAAATTCCAAAAAGCGGTTTTTCTTTTTAGAGTTGGATAAAATGTTCTTACAGTTTATATAGAAGGATAAATATTCAGAAATAAGGGAGAAATTTAAAAAAAAACTAAATAAAAGTAGCTGTCTTTTTAAGTATCAGGTCATACAATAATGCCACAGTAAACGAAGCAGTGATACTGGCAAAAGAATAGACCAATAACTCAGAAGAGTTGAATAGAGAATCAAGAAATAGAATCCAGTACATATGAAAATATGCAATATTCATCAAAAATATATTTATTGCATGCCTATTACAACCCATATTATTCTTGGAATGGTAAAAATTAAGTATTGCTATTTAGAGGAGAAAAGGATAGATTATTTAATAAACAGTTGACAATACTATGAATGTGGAGGAAAATAAATTTAAACCACTTTCAGATTATATATAAAAAAACTAGTGTCAAAGTATAATTTTTAAAAAGTTAAAATGATTCATGTGAATATAAATTGAACATAAGTCAAAGATTTATTTAGCTCATTAACAAGGAAGCCAGCAGGATAGTAAAATTGGTTCAAAGAGCATTTGGAGAACAGAGATTTATACAATTAATTGAGAAGAGCAGGCTGGAACAAACTTACTAAGTTAGAGACAAAACTGGTTAACATTCTGCAAGGAAATAAAATTGACTTATTTTTTTATTTTCTCTGTTAGAGAGAAATAAATAATTTACATCTCTATTGGAGAAAAACTTATATATTAACATGAAAAGTCATAGACTCTGGGTCCTAATCAATAGTATATAGCAAATAAAAAATGATATACCTGCCATTTGGGACATCATGGCTGGATCTTGAGAGTATTATGCTAAGTGAAATAAGTCAGATGAAAAGGACAAAACTGTATGATTTTGCTCATATGTGGGATATAAAACAAAAAGCAACAAATAAAAAGAAACAAACAAACAAAGAATTTATAGAAACGGATAACAAATGGTGATTACCAGAGGGGAAAGGGGTGGGGGGAAGATGAAAGGGTAAATGGGGTCAAATATATGGTGACAGTAGGAGGCTAGACTTCAGATGGTAGCACAAAATTGAGTATACAGTTAATGTATTATAAAATCGTAGACCTGAAATTTATATAATGTTATTAATCAATGTTACAGCAATACATTTAATAATAAGAAAATAATACATTTCCTTGTCTCTAGGACCGAATAAAATAACCTTTTAATGGGCAAGTTAGATAATGCTGTAGTATGACAATGAAAGGAGATGCAGTCACTTTTTGCTGTATTTTCAAGTTTTGGATAATTTTTCTTAACACTATATAGATTAAAAAATTTAAATGTAGATAATAAAGCAATTTAAAGAGTATCTGCAAGAAAATTTAAGAGATGCTTACATGCACATTCTGGAATGAGATTTTAAACAAGACTGAACATTCAGAAACACACACACACACACACACAGACTATGTAAAATTGAAAAAAAAGACTTTTGTGTGGAAAAGATGCTATAAAAGTCTAAATAAAAAGTAGATTAGGAAAATATAATGCAGGAGATGAACAGAGGGTTAATGTAAAAAGAACTCTTACAGATTGAGAAGAACATAAACACTCAATTAAGGAGGCAATTCATGAAAGAAGGAAGATGCTCAAACTCACTAGAGGCCAAGGACATACAGATTAAAGTAAGGGGAAGATAGCTTTCTACCTAACAGAATGCCAGAACTTTAAGAGTGATAGTCATTGCTGGTGGGCATGCAGAGAAAAGAGCATTCTTATACTCTACTGATGGAAATGTGAATAATTATAGTTTTTTGGAAGATAAACTAGAATAGCTATTAAAATTAAAAATACATATATCCCTTGACTTAGCCAATGTTACTTCTGAGAAATTGTTTAAAGGAAGATCACCTGGACTTAAGAATACATGTTGAGAGATGGTTATAACAGCATTAACAGCAAAAACTGGGAGAAAATGAATGCCTATCAATAGGAGAAGAGTAAATACATTATGGAACATTCATCCTATATAATATTATGCATCCATTAAACAAAATGGCTGATTGGAAGGGATTTCCATGAGTTATTGTTGCATGAGAAAAGCAAGATACATAAAAGTCTATAAAATATGATCTCACCCTTATAAAACAAATGCATTCACTGCCACATGTTTATATGTATACAGATGTTTATATATAATTATATCAGCATGAAGAGGAGTGTTGAAAGATAAATATCCTAGGTAGTTAACATGAATCACAATGAGGGAAGGAGAGAGAGAGAACCAAACAAAACAGGGAAAGAAAAATTTAAAACACTGTTCTAGAAACAACTTTAGTATGTTTAACATCTATGCATTTATGGAAACCATATTTATATATACATAGAAGGAAAGTTTTAAAAAAAGGTTCTGACTCTCATGATAGAAAAAGATAATCGCACATTAAGTATCTTTAAAGGAAACGTAAAGGCTGGCTGAGCAAAGGAAGAACTGATAATAACTCTCGATGAGATTGGAAACAGATGCTCTCTTGGCCTCCTCAGAGAGATGCTGGGGAGAAGGACAACTCTGAGCCAATGACTGCATTAAGCCCTCACCAGCTGTGATTTCAAAGCTTTGGCATACTCTTGGATATATTACCTCCCCCAGGAAGAGTTTAGACCCCAGAGACTGAGGAGAGATGAATTCCTCGGCATAAAGAAAGAGATGGAACTCTTGAGGGTGGGAGGCAGGTAGGAATTTTGAAAGGGAGGGGGTCACAGAGGGATGCGCAGCTGTGAGACAGGATGGTTAAGCAACCTGGCAGAGCAGACAAAGGACTAAAATACAGAATGCCTCAAAATGAATCTAAATTCATATAATGCCCCCCTGCCTCCGATAGACATATATCTGTAAGGATAGCTGTGCATGACCAGAAGAAATGGTGGAAGCAGTGAATAGGTAACAGGTGGGGAGGTGGTATAGATACAATAGGCTGTTATTAATGGCCCTTTTCTGTCTAAGAAGTCTTAGAAGGCCAGAAGCAGGGAATCATAGGACATAATCACGGGATATAGCAAATTATAAGACACCACAGTTCTTGTCTTCCTGGAGTTTACACCCTGTTAATGTAGGGTGGAGTCAAGAGAATTAAAATGTTAAATCAAGCCACATTCAGAGACTGTAATATGCTTTTCAGCCCTGCAGCCAGGCCTGGAGGACACCTGCAGAACAAGGGAAGATTTTTACTGGGATTGCTAACAACCCTTTGCCCACACCTGTGGAAGGGGAAATAGGAACAACAGAGTCTTTAAGTGGCTGCCTTACACAAATGAAATCATTCATTCCCTAAGAGAGGAGAGGAGGCATCTGAAAAATGCAAAAGGAAGGGCTTGCAGAAATGACAGACTCAGCTGGTTATAGATTAACCACACCCTATAGATCTTTAAATGGCCTTCTTGAAACCCTTGCAAGCCTACAAGATAAAGGATCTGTAAATAGATCCTTTATCTGTAGTCTGGGAATTCCTTCCTCCTTGCAGCCCCTACCCAAAACTCCCCCTCCCCATCCTGAGCATGAGGTGCACATGAAACCTCAGACAAAGGAATCACGCGCCCCTTGCATGGACACTGCAAAGGTACATAAGCTGTAAAAAAATCTAACCAAGGGGAGCTTGTGCTTTGGTGCTGTTAAGCCCCACGCTCTCCGCCAGCTAATAAATTCTCCTTCCTCTAACAAAGTTGTAGGAGTGTCCAATTTCCTCTATCGGATGTCGCTTCCTGCAACATCCCTACAGCTAAAATCATGGGGAATCTATGGATTAAGGGCTGGGAACTGCCATCAGGCCTTTCAGGCTACATACTTTTCCCCTTTCTCCTTCTTTACTGTATGTCCATATCAAAGGAAATAGGAACTAAAGAATGACTTATAAACTGAAATCCTTGAACACTCGGTCACCTCTCTCACTGCCTTTCCATGTCTCTTAGTCCCTCTCAGTCTCTGCCTAAGAGGAGACCACACTGTGGAGTGTTACCCCTTTTCTAATAAACTTTCCTTTTGACTCTAACTTTGGCACATGTGTTGAATTGTTCCTACACTCTCTGCCAGAGGACTCTCTTCTTCTCTCTGTGCAGGGCTTGGTCTCCCCCACACTTGGGGAAATTTGCCCTGTCCTGCATCACTGTCAGAGAATACAAGCACTTATGCAAACATTGAGTTACAATTGTGAGTACTGTGAAGAAGTATATGGTTCTATGTGAGTTTATGACAGGGAAGCTGGGTGGAGGTCGGGTTGAGCGCTGAGGTGGTGCTTCATGAACACCTCACCAGGCCTATTTGCCAGCCATTCTACAGAGGCCTTAAGAACATAGGACCTAAGATTGGAAAGATGGGGAGGGGCCAGGAAGGAAATAAATGGGTAGAGACAGAGTGACAAGGTATTTGAACTTAAGAATGAAAAATGAAATTGCAGTTTTGCCTAGGACCACTCCCTAAGGGAAATAAAAGTACGTTCAGTTCTTTCAGTATAATCACTCTTCCTATAGTTGGAATTACTGGCCAAGCCTCTTATGTCTAGGGAAGAGGAAAGCAAACTGCCATTACGGAGCACCCACGATGTGGTAAGCACTTCACTTTGGTCATCCTGTTTCTCACAGACAACTCTGTATAGTAGGTATCTGTTTTTACCAATCACAGGTGTGAAGGATAAAAGAAAACCCACAAATTACACATGTTTACAAAAAATCTCCCTTTTTTGGGAGGAGTTGTCCTTTGTTGTGCTGAAGGGGTGAGGAAGTGGAGGGACAATTGGAAGAGGCCACATGGCTTGTACAACGAAGCTAACAGATACTCTGAGGGCAAAGTAGTTCCAGTGGAGGGAAGAGCTGGGCGGAAATGACAGAAATAAGTGGGAGTTTGAGGTGGGCAGAAGTTGAATTGCAGCAAACGCACAAGGGGAGAGATGCGAAAGATTTTTAGGAGCTCTGTGTTCTCTGCCTGTGGAATACCCATTTCCCTTTGCTCTCTATCACACGAGATTGGCATTCTTCTTCAAGGCCTTTGGATTTGTGTTTCTATAGGATGCTGAGATGAATGAACCCTAAGCTGGGTACACTAAGGCCAGTCTTATTCAGGTTTTAGACAGATGAGGAAACTAAAGTTCAGATGGCTTAAGTGATATTCTAAAAGTCACTTTGGCCACTGTGCCTTTCCGTTTTCTTTTCAGTAAAGTGAGGGGTGGACTAGGAGATTTCCAAGATATCTTCTAGCTCCCAGTTCTTTGGAGAACAAGCTGACTTCTTTCCACAATGGATAGACTAGCAGCTTCACATCAGTTAGGACTCAGTGCTTTTCAGTTTTTTGCTTTCTTGGCAGCTGCCACTGGAGGAGCTGAAAATAACCCCAGATGCTGAATTAGGGACGTATTCCTACAGTAGGCCTGGGAGCCAGAGTCCTGCCTCTAGTATTTTAATGTCAGGGGAGAACAGCTTTGAAAAAGCTATCTTCCCAGGAGATCTTACCCTCCTCCTCACCACCAGATGATCTGGTTTGGGCTGAAAGAGGCAGACCCTGCATTTTACCATCTCAGGGAAAACAGCTGATTGCTGTCAAGGAAACGACAACGTTCTGATTTTTCTTTCCATCAAAACACAGAATACTCATTTTCTCATAAAGCTTCTTTAAAAGTAACATTGCTTTTCTGATTTTTAAAAGTACTACAGGCTTACTGTAGAATATTTTAAGATTTAGTAAAGTATATTAAGGGAAAATTTAAAATTTTCTGTAATCTCACATGGAGAGATCATTTACTTTAGTATTTGGTGTATATAGTTTCTGTCGTTGTTCTACATCTACTTTGTTACATTCATTTATTTAACAAGTATTCATTGAGCATCTGTGATGTGCTAGGCCTATGCTCAGATAAAACTTGATATATGTATCAAGTTTACATTTTATAACATGCTTATCATACCATAGATATAATTAATATCCTATTATTTTTATTTATCATTGATCACTAGGGTGTTCTAATGAGTCTTTTTAAATATTAGTTGTAAGCCTGCATGTATGAACTCTTATTGATGCTCCTTCCTGTCTAAGCCCTTTAGTTGAATGGGTAGTGCCATCTTCTTTCAGATCCACTTCTTGGCCACTGTTGATTTTTCCAGGTTTGCACATCAGGGCCACACTGGACCAAACAATGCTTTTCATCAGGGGTTTTAATTGTGGGACCAGTGAGAGTAACTAGCATTTCCAATTTGGTAATAGAAATAAGAAACTTTGGAGGGTTTAGCAGTCAGTTCTCTTGCCAAACTGGGGTAGAATAAAATGAGACTGAAAGATGGACATTGGCATTAGTGTGTGTGTGTGTGTGTGTGTGTGTGTGTTGCGTTATGAGGGAGAGAGAGAGAGAGAGCGTGTTATGGACTGAATGTTTGTGTCCTCCCAAAAGTCACATATTAAAGCCCTGACTCCCCAGTGTGATAGTATTTGGAGGAGGGTCTTGGGAGACAATTAGGTTTAGACGAAGGCATAACAATGGGATCCTCATTATGGGATTTGTGCCCTTATAAGAAGAAGAGGGGAGAAGAGAGAGAGACAGAGTCAGAGATAGAGACAGAGACAGAGACAGAGACAGAGACGGACAGAGACAGACAGACAGACATTAAGATCCCAGTGTCTTCCTGGCTTCCCAGCCTGAGTACCTAAGCTCATATATTCTGCTTTTCTTTAACCTAGTTTGACTTGGGTTTCTGTCACTGACCATCATGAGACTTGGCTTATAATAGAGGAGTACATACTTGTTTATTTATATTTTGAACATATTTTGAGTTTCATTTAGTATAGTTTTGTGTTTTTAGTAAGAATGTGAGAGGTAAAGAGATAAAAGGAAAGCCAGTGATGAAGTGAATAGAGAGGCTACACCATCTAGGCAGTATTTTTTCTAGTTCATAGAGTTCACTCCGAAGCTAGAAGTTACAGGACTGAGAAACACCTTGAAATAGCCACTACCAAACTTTTGAAAACCACAGAACTCTTTGAGATACTACTGGATCCAACCTATCTCAACTTATGTCAAAAAATAATGATTTGCTAAAACCCTTATCCAATATATTTCCCTAAAATTTACTTCATTAAAAAGTGTGAAAAGAGCAAGAAGGAATTATTATTACCCTCAAGCAAAATATTGCTGATAGTGAGAAATAATCAGTTAACCATTACAGAGCCCTCAGCAGACTTCTGCCAGATCTATTCTTGAGGGAAGAGAGGTTGAAGAATGTAGTTTGAAAACTGCAGCACTCCTGGATTTGGTCCTGATCAGAAATCAGGGGCTTTTGATTTCAGGGACTTATGTTTACCTCTGCTTTGTTCACTCCTCTGTCTATATGCAGAAAGCAATCGGAAAGGAATGTACTATTATATTAGGCAAGACTGTGTTTTATATGTGCAAAGTCCAAGTGCTCAGATACTTGTTTCTCTCACAAATTCTGGCTGTACTCAGTTGCGTGTCAGCCACTTAGACCCAGATGTTCCCCTAGAAAGCCATCAGCAACCACAGCCCTGAGGGGATCCAGAAAGGTCCACTTTCTTTGTGCTTACCCCATTTCTTTGAATGTAAAATAAGGTTTAGACTATCAAATTACTTAATAATTCATGGACTACATCACTGCTGTTGGAAATCCCTTAATCACGTAGAGTTTTATGACACTATGGAAATATAAGGGAGAGAGAAAAAAATCCCCACTGACATGAGTGGAAAAAAATGACAGGTCTGAAGGTTCTAGGCAGCCTGAGGAGAATTAGACATTTGTAACATGTAATGCGTTGTGGGAGAGGATTAGGTGTCTGATCTTACTTTCAGAGCAAACATGCAGGAGCAGCTGTACCATTCTGGCATCAAAGGCACACAGACAGCTCTGTGACCAGGCCTGCAGGAATGTCATGGTACTAATGATTTCCATTCACTCCTAAAAATACACATCAGCCTCTCCTTGAAGCTGAACTATTTGATCCTTTTCTCCCAGCAGCATCAGAGGACCATGTTTTGTGAGAAGGGTGTAGAGATTCCCACGCCACGTGATGAGGCTGGGGACGTTTGTTTGCAGTGGCTTTGTATTTCCCACTTCCTGTATTTTCCATGCCCTTCCAGCCCCTGTACCTTGGGGTCTGTTGTCAGGCTTCTCATTGCAACAGGGCCAGTTCCCTACCTCTGTCCCTAGCCCTCAGATTAATGGGCTCAATCTTGGCTCCCATTCGGGGTCAGAAGAAAAAGTCTATTCTGCATTAACTCACCAATCCATATTTTAGGTCCATAACTAGCAATATGCCATTGCCAGGAACTAGTATTTCTATACATTAGAATTGTTTCAGTTAGAAGTTCTAAACCCAACTCAATCTGTTGTAAGCAAAAAAAGGGAATATGTTGTTTTTATTTTAGTAAAAAGTCCATGGGTAGATTTTCACTTAAGGCTAAATCCAAGGCTAAAAATAACGTCACTAAGGAGATATCACAAGGAGAAAGATTGGATACTGGCCAGGCAAAAATAATAGATGCTCATCAGTATCTACCTGATGGTAGACTGATGATTTGTACCTGTGTGCTACCAAAATGCAATGAACAAGACTGACAGGAGCTTAGAGAATAGTGGGATCCATATAAATGCATAATTGCAGTATGGCATGATAAATGTTAAGATGGAGAATTACAGCATCTTATGAATGCAAGGGAGGGGCACCTAGCCCATTTGAGAACAGAGTAGAGTCAGGGAAACCTTTATAGAGTAAAGGATATTTAAGTAAAGTGTGTGTCAGAGTTAGATGAGAGGGGGTTAATGAAAGAGGTTGAAGGGAGAGAGTGATGAATATCTTCTTTCTCATATGAAACTGCCAGGTCATTCATCTAAGAATGATGGTGTTTGGTGTTTTCTAAATAAAAAATAAGGACACATTGTGTGATAGATGTAAGTATACTTACAGAAATAAAAACTGTGCCAGGAAATTCAGGATGTATAGTCACCATCTCTTGTCCCTCTCCTCTGCTTTTAAGAAAATAAAAAGCTAATCTCATGAGTGGGCACTATTGCCGGTGGTGAAAGGTAACTAACATAAATTGAGCACCAATCTTGTGTCAGATATTTTTCTGACATTTGCTCACTACCATTCCTTGAGATCAGTACTATTCTCGATTTATAGACATAAATGAAACAAAATGACAATAACCGAAAACAGTCTAGCAAACCAAAAACAGCAAGGATTCAGAGATTTAAGCTATTTATTTAAAATCACACAGCTAGTAAGTGAAGTTACATATGCAGGATTCTAACCTAGGCGTGCCTGGTTTTCGATACTCATTCCATTATTCTGCCTCCCAGAGAATACTCTAAGTTTTACTGGTGTCTTCCAGAACTGATTCTCTGATCCTGGTTTAACTAACACAAAATTCTAATAATAAAAATGCCAGATGTTTTAGGAAACCACTAGGAAAAGTATCCACCTACCGGTCTAAGCGTGATGAATAATGTTGCTGTTGCACTCTCTGGCGTCCTAGGGCAGGGATGGTCAACTGTGCATCATTAAACTTTACTCAGTGTGGAAGACTGATTTCTTTACGAACAAAATTATACATCCATATACTTGCCATGGCTTCACAATGGGTAAAGTATACTTCCTCTTTTCCTCTCACCTTGATTTTTGGAATTGACCTTATGCCTTGTTTTGACCACTGAGATGTAGTCAAGTGTGACACGAGCAAATGCTTGAAATGTGCTTGCATGGTTAGACTTGCTGAAGAACATGCCCTTTGCCTGGGCTCTAAAATAGGACGTGTAGGACAGATCTGCAACTCCCAGTCTGGATCCATGCCCAAGCTGACCTAAAACATGAAGCAGAGGTGCTCAGCAGAACCCAGCCTAGATTAGCCAAACTGTAGCTGCCCTGCCATCTCACAACCAAGGAAATAAATGCTTTTTATTGTCAACGGCTGAGTTTTGGGGTATGTTGTTACATAACATTATTATAGAAACAGCTGACTAGTGCGACTAGTGAATAATGTTCTGTTTGCTATAACCGAGTTTACTTACTGTTTTGAACATATCCATCAGATATAAATTTGAACTGAGAGGGTTGTGGGTGCAATTTGAGAGGGGAGTACAATTTGCTTTTAGTAAGAGATAAAATATCAGTGAAAAGACATTGCATGCTTAGTGGAATGTCTGAGATCATTGTCTCATAGACTCTAAGAGAGCAAATTAAAGGCAATAGAGAATTCTTCTAGGACAGTGACATTCTCCTACAAGACCGATTGGCTAAATGAGTGAGTTTTTATAAATCTTGTGAGGTATTTTTCAGTCATAATAATGATTATGTTGTAATTGTTTCTGACTTATTTGGTGTTGCTTTAAGGCTTTTACTTTCTTCTTGTATATGGGCAAATATTCTTGTATTGGTAAGTATGCTGTGAAGACAAAAAGGTTGAGCACTAATCCTGTAGTGTGAGGTTTTTAGAAATCGTTGCAAAAGCTGTTCTTTGTTGCTTTACTGATTAAAGAGAATGATCTAGTTCTTATTTTACCCAAACTAGCACAATGATGACTGTAAAGGCATATGCTCCTATTGCTTGGATGTTAAATAAGGAAGCTTTGGGATACTCAACTTTCTATTCAGACACTGGATTTTTCATGGCTTATAAACACCGAAGTATCGATATTTGTTGTTAATTTACCTTGGAATATGTTGAACTGATAGACCTTTTTTATTCATTCATTCAATACACATGTTGAGTGCCTTCCCTATACTGAGTACTGGGCTAGATCCTAGGTATGCAGTGGTGAACAAAAAGGCACAGTTATTACCCACAAAATGCCTTAAGTGGCTTTTAACTCTGATAGCATATTAAAGTAACCAGGAAAGCATTAAAAAATGCAGGTGCCTAGGCCCTACCCCAAGATATTCTGATTCCATCGAAATGAGGAGGGGCATGGGTATGAGTATTTTAAAAAGTTACCCAGGTTCTAATATATCTGGGGTTTAGTGGGGACTTAGCATTTTTTGACTATTAGGTCAGACAAAGCACTTTATGTGCAGGAGCTTACTTTCTCCACACTTGAGTCCAGAAGAGGTGGATATTACAATGCCTGCTTTACTATCAAGTGACTTTACTATCGATAATTTTGGTAAAGAACCCAGAGTATATGACAGAGCCAGGGTTTTAGCACACATCTGTCTTAACCACTATGCTGCACCATTTTTTGAATATAGTTTATGTGGAGCATATATGAAAAATTAAAGTAAAAGTTAATGCAATAAGAGCTTTGAAATTTAATCATAAATCAGGTAAAGTGTTTCTGAAATAATGCTATATATCTATGGGGAAATATGCAGTGATTTTCTAAAATTTGATTTGTACTTAATTCTTCAGG
>NW_006432943.1:9248113-9259309 GCF_000325575.1 Pteropus alecto
TTTTCTAAAATTTGATTTGTACTTAATTCTTCAGGATTTTTATTTACTTTGAAAGTTTACATTTGCATGTGCGAATCTCTTCTTCTCATCCTCTCTTCCTCCCTTCTTCTCTCCCTCCCTCTCTCGCTCCTCATGCCCCCTCCATTTCTTTCTGACAGAAAGACTGCCTATACTGGAGAGAACTGACCAGTCTATGGTTGATGCTGACCTGAGTATATGTGTGTGCGCATGAGCATCTGTGTGTGAATATGAGTGTGTTCACTCACTTTTCACACTTAGTCATTGAAAAGCTTCCCCACTCAACCTTGATTTGAAAAACACTTAAGTCACCATATAACTTATCAGGCTGGAATTTGTAAATGTACTAACTCAAATTTAATATTCCCTAACCTGATGATTTCAGGCAAGAACACCAAGGGTCAAAATTCCTTTCCTCATATACCCTTGTGTTCAAGGAATTGAGAATTTACAGCCTATTTCAAAAACAAAGTAGCCTTAAACCAAGTGCAAAACATCAAATTGCTCTGAAAACTGAGTGTTAACACTTTTTCAAAGAGGTTTTTGTGGAAAATCTCTTTGGATGATGTGAGCCATGATCATTCTTTGATTTTCAGCCTTACACTCTGTCTCATCTGTTTCATAGGATATGTTATTAAGTACAGGAGAGAAATGGACATATGCTTAAATGGTTACAATGAGCCAATATCAAATTTTCACCCATACTCTTGTCACTAAGCCTGTCGGGTCTACCTTTTAGATAAGAGTGTCCAATACACATTAAACTTTTCATCCAAGATAGAATTGTGTGCTTCAAAACACTGTCAACAATGTTCTTCCATCAGCTGCTGGTTAATAATTTTGTACTCACATGCATACGCATGATCATGGGCGCACCAGGATTCACATGCCAGATAAACCACATTGTAGACGATCTTAGAAAGAGATTTTATAGAAAAGCAACTTTAGATTCAATCAATAGATCTGAATTATCAGCTGCCTCCAACTTCATGGAGTAGTAGATAATTTGTAGTTGCACCTTCCTTCTTAAGCTATACAATTTCATATGAGACTAACAAATCTCTGCCTCTTAAGAGAATCATTTTTCTTTTACCCAGTCAGCACAAACTTTACTTATTTTTTATATTTAATTTAAGAAAAACATGGCTGTTTTTCTTCTCTGCTCTTTTTAGTGGTGGTAGTATGGGATGGCAATTGGAAGGGACAGCGAGGAAAGGGAGCCCAGTGGAAGTCAGTTTAAAAAGATTTCTACTCCAATTTCTTCTTTCTGGAGAAATGCTATAATAGCAAGTTTTATCTTGGACAGGTAGAAGTTGCCATCTGCTTCTGAAGAATCTTTATAAGCAGCCACATATGTTCCTGACACTAAATGTATACTGGTGGTCAAAGTTTTAACAAGGGTTCTCTGGGAACAGTAGTTGTTCCTTATTTAATCTTTGTACTAGTACATCAGTGTGTAGCTTTTACCAAACTACAGTTTCTCCCTCATCATTAATTTTTTTTTTCTTTTCTATATGCCCACTTCTGTGCCATAAACATTTCTTTTATAGATGGACACACTGACTCTTTACCAATAGTTTATACAATTTTTGGCATGCCAGGGCAAAAATGGGAGCACCTAGCAAAATATCTGGCAAAAAGTGAATCACCAATACATTAAAAATCAGTCAATTCATTCAGTAAGTTAAGAAAAGAGATGTGAAAAGTATATCTGGTCTGTGACATTATATTTGGTCAGTAAGTGCCACTACTGAGTTCTGATTGTACTCTTGTCTCTAAGTTCTTTTGATGCTACAATTTATCTAAATTTAATTCTCTCAACCTAATTTTGGAAGTTCATAATTAAGATTATTGAACATACTTATGTCTAGGAATCCCTGTAGCAGACCGTTGGATAAAGTGAGAGCATCATCTTAGTCCTACTTTGCACATGCTCTTGATGCATCTTTATCACCACCATTATCAATACCACCATTGCTAATTTCATCATTGCTACTATTTATCGAGAACTGTATCCCAGGCATTACACAAGCACTTAATAATATTTCATTTAACCCTCACCACAAACCTGTGAGTTAGATATTTTATTATTTGCATTCTAGAAGTGAGAAAGTGGAGGCTTTTCAAAGGTTAAGCTGCATGTCACGAGAAAACATCTAAAAATGGCAGAGCTGGAATTTGAACAACATCAAAACATCCTCATGGCCAAACAGCTGCATCAAAAGGGCAAAGTCATGATGGCTGGTTGAAATTACTCTATTAAGCTGTCAGGATAGCTATGATGTGTGAGATATGGGCAGGTATTTCCTACAAATGCAAAGAAAATGTTTCTGTGATGCTAATTAATTTAAAATTATTATATTTGCTACTCAAGAAATGACATTTTAGAAGGAATTTGAATCTATTACTTGAGATACAAGCTCAAAGAAAGCTCTGAAATATTAAGTGCTATTTATGTGAATATTTTTGTAAACTGCAACATTTTATACACAAAATCCTTTCAGTGCAACAGTGTTATTCACAGGAGAGTATAGAAGGAATGATTAATGCCTGTAATAGTCAAAGCAAACCTGGATATGCATGGAAAGCTAATGGTGTTCTTGTTTCAAATGCTGGGCTAGAAATTAATTTCACCAAACATTACACTTCAGCCAAATACTATGTGGCTTCACATTTACTGATATATACACTTGATGAATTAACTTTAAATTGGTACTATTCCAAACTATTTCTTTTTTCTATTATCTTTGTTTATCAGTTGACATTGGCTACTTTCTAAATAGTTCCATTTGCTTTCAAAGTTCAGCTTTTAAAGTTAAGCACAGTAATTTGTTTTGTGTTCTTATATATGTTACAATGAAAGAAAATAGTATAAGAAAAATACCTTCTAAAGTGTGTGTATGTATATATAGATAGATATAAGAATATTTAGAGGTGTATACATCAAACTGTTAGCATTAATAGCAATTATCTCAGAGTGATATTACTTACATTTTTCAGTATTTGCTTATTAGTATATCTATTTCTCTACACTGAATTTAAATTGCCTTGAAAATAAAGAGAACTCACTCCATAAAGATCTTTAGGAATCATTGAATAAAAAGGAAATAATGGATTTTGGAGAGAGATTGGCGCTAACGTAAGTGTTAGAGCAAGAGCGATGTGACCTCAAAAACTAGCTATGTGCCCTTTCAGTTTGGACTTACAGCCTTATCTAAAGGGCCAGACCTGGTTCCTGGGTCTGAGCGGGAAGTACTCGCCACCCTTTTTTTCAATTCCTCATCTCTCACTGGGGTAGGTACTTAACTTTTTGCCGGAAGTGCCTATTTCTCACTACAGAGATTGAAAATTCCAGTGCTCTTTGTCCCTGCCTCCCTGAAGCTTGAGCACGGCCGTGTGACCTCTCCTTGTCAGTGGTCCCTGAGAAAAACTTCTGGGAAAGTTCCCAGGCCAGGAGGACACTTCTGGGAAAGATTATCCTCCTGGTAAAAAGAGATGGGAGAGAAGAAACTGCCCTCTTCTTTTGCCTTTGGATGTGACTGTGATGTTATGGTCTTGAACCATGAAGGAAAATGCTTGACATCGAGTCAACCAGCTAAGATTGATAGAAAAGATGGGAAAAACCACGCATCCTTAATAATGTCATTGAGCTACTACACCTATACTTGAATTGCTCTGCCTCTAAACTTCTTTTTAGTTGAATTAATAAACCCTATTATTTAAGCCACTTATAATTATGTACTCTCATATAACCATTTTCTCCTTCTCCTTCGGATAATAAAACAAAAGTCTCCTTGTATATCGGTTCATACAATCTTGTGCTCAGGAAGTAGAGTGTGGCTAGCTTTTCATTCCAAGATTCCTAATCATTAGTCTTGCTTGTAATTTTTGGGCCAAAGGTTTCATGGCCATGGCATTAGGTCAGATTATATGCTCCAGGTAAGACACTGTGCTAAGATATATAGATGAGTCATTTGGAGCTGGAGTGAAGGGAAGTTTCAGAAATAGGCAGAGGGGGAGTGAAGATTGTCTCTCAACTATGCTAAATGGGGCACACTGAAAGGAAGTTACCCAAAGATTTTCCCCACTGCAAGCATTCAATTATTTGGCATTTCGGAGATCATGGCAGGACACGGTTTCCAGCAAAAAGTTAAGGACACATGGGAGGCCATAATAGAGTCTAAGGAAGATCGTAATTTAATTATATATAACATATTGAGAAAGATTCCCAATCTTCTCCATCCAGCATTACATCCAAAAATTTCAAGGATACACCCATACCACAGATTATAAGTATATTTATATTTCTATTGATTGAGAAAATACATGATGAAAAAAAGTTACTATTAATGTGGTAATGTTTTTATCCTAATTTTTATATCAGCTAGCACAGCAGCATTTATATCCATAAGAAAATAGTTCAAAGAAATAAGAGATAAATTGTGTCTCCAGTTTTTGGACAAGGCATACTCATCCGAGGCTCTCCCTAGACCATAGGCTGGAACTCTCCATCCTACAGGCATTTCCATGGCCAGCAGAGGATGAGAAAATAGCATTATAATGAGGACACTTTAAAAACTCTCATTATTAGGTGTGAGAGTAGGACAACGGGGCTGAATTTTGGCTCCTTAAGAAACATATCCAAAAGAACTTCCTTATTCTTTAATGGAAGGAAGGAAGAAAGGTACAAAGGAAAGAAAGGAAAAGCCAAGAAAAGTTTCTATCTTTTACATGCCTGTTCCACTCTTCTCTCAACTGTATCCCAGGGCTACATAATTGTGTTCCAGTATTTGATTTATATATTACATATAGCTGCCTAATAAATAGAATATAAATAAAAAAGTTCTTTTCCTCATGCAACTCAATTCCAATGATTTCTAATTTAGTTTCTTAACCTTGGTACTACTAATATTTGGATTAGATAATTCTTTGTTGTGGAGGTCTGCCTTATGCATTGTAAAATATTTAGCGGCATCACTGGCCCCTACTCACTAGATGCTGGTAGCACTCCCAGTTGTGACAACCCGAAATATCTCCAGACACTACCGAATGTCTCCCAGAGGGCAATCCCTGGTTGAGAACCACTGATATAAGCTACTGAACTCTCTGTAATAATTCTTTAGTTTCTCAAATAAAATATTTGTAAAACACAGAAATGTGTAGAAATGGTACTTAGCAAAAATCATTGTCAACATTTGTTGAATGCATACTATATGCCAGACACTGTGTTAAGTACTTTACATTCATTATTCTGTCTAATTCTCAAATCAAAACTGTGAAATAAGTTATTAACGTATCATAATCCTCTTGTTTTCCTTACCTTTTTTAACCACTGAGGAAACTGAGGCACAGAGAGGGTGCGCCACTTGCTAGAATGTGATGAAGCAAGAATGTGAATTCAGGCAATGGACTGCAGAGCAATGCTCTTAATGTTGTGACCGAAATAACCAGGCCCAACTCAAGTGCTCTAATCCAAGAGACAGTTTATTAGCTGGCGGCTATCCTTGCCAAGGAGCAGCCCCGAGATGCAGGGGCACAAAGGTTTTAAGCCCTCGATTCCATCCCCCACATCCTTAATTTTTACACAAAAGACTATATCTCCTCCATTCATTAACTGATAACTAAGAGGTGGGTAAGCAAGCAGGGGTACAGAAGCAGAATGCGTCATTGTTAAAATATTTTGTACCTATAGGCAGTGATCCGGCCAGTAAATCCCTCTAGTTAATAAATTTTTAGCAGATAACTAACTAGAAGTGAGACATGGCGGTTAGCACGTACCATGTCTTATCCTTAACCTATTGTTTCTAAAGGTGAGGTCACTACACTTAACACCTATAAAAAATGCTTCCTTGAATAATGTATGACCCAAGGAATAATATGTCATGAACAGTGTCTGGGATGTGCAGTAAACTAAAATTTTACTTCCTTTCCCTCTTATTTCCACATAGAAGAAGATCCATTAGCTATAGTTCTCCTCTTCACTTACTTTCCCTCTGGAGAAAAGAGTGAATTAGCTGCCTGGGGCGTTTGGGATGAGAACCTAGGGATGCCCAACTCTGTCCTTCTTTCTTTTTCTCTTTGAGAGAAAGAGAAAGTTGCCAATCCAATATATGTGTTCTTCTCCCTTTTGCACCTCCTCCTATGAATTTTACAGGACCTGGCCCCAGGTGGCGCTTGGCTGGTGGTGAAGTCTGTCTAATCTGGAGTTGGGTTTGGGAGTCCTCTTACTTTTATACACTGGAATCACATTTTCTACCTTTAGCTTTATCAGAAAAGAAGGTGATGCCTTGCTCTGTATCTTATTCCTTGCTTTTCTCCTAATTTGTTGAGAATTCAGTTAGGGAAGAAGGGTGTATTAGTTTCCTATTGCTGCCCTAACAAATTACCACAAATTTGGTGGCTTGAGACAAATTTATTATCTTAAATTCTAGAGACCAGATGCTGAAATGGGTCTCACCAGGTCAAAATCAAGGAGTTGACTGGCTGCATTCCTTCTGGAGGTTCTAGAGGAGTTGAGAATTATTTTCCTTGCTTTTTCAACTTCTAGAGGCTACTCACATTCCTTGGCTCATGACCCCTTCCTCCATTTTCAAATCCAGCAGCTTAACATCTTCAAATCTCCAACTCTGACCTTTTGCCTCCCCTTTCATATTTTAAAGACTCTCGTGATTACATTGGACCCACCTGGATACTCCAGGATAATCTATCTAAGATGTTTAACATAGTCCCTTTTGTCATGTAAGGTAACATATTCACAGGTTCTGGGAATTAGGACTGGAGATGTCTTTAAGGAACCATTATTCTACTTACTACAAAGGGTCAATCCCTCCTCAACTCCCTGATTACATTTACTTATTAAAAGTCTCCTAACAATAAATGGACTCAATTAGTTACTGGTTGTTTTAGGTATCACTGCAGCCCACTATAACCTAGGCTCAAAGCTGAGGCCTGACCTCTGTTTTCTGGCCATTAGTCTTACTTGTAGTTGTTTGACTAAAGGTTCTCACTGCCATGGCATCAGTTCAGGTTATATGCACTAAATGAGGTAGAAAATTCATAGTGACTTGGGAAAGTCACTGCTACTTAATAGAACTGCTACTTGTGTGTACTGCAAGTTAGATCACTGACTACCTTATCTCTTTAATGGCAACTTCTACTCACTTCCCTCCTCTAGATGCTATGTGCAGGAGTAATATAAATAGAGTGTGCATGTGCACATGCGTGTGTGTGCGTGCACATAAGTGCATGTGTGTGCACTTGTGCATGCATTTGTGTAAGATTTGTGAAGTAAGGAGTTGAGCTCATATTCATCATGTGTTTATTTTTTGGGAGGGATAATATTCCCCATGTCCCTTCTCCTGGGATCTGGAATGTTCTGACACATAATTGCAGTTGTGGCTCAAGAACCCCTTCTATTCTGCAAAGAATCAGATGAGTTAGATCAGTCACAACAGAAACTTCAACAGTCAGTATGTAAGAAGTGGATCTAGTGCAGCCGGTTGATAGCTTTTCTGTAGAGAGAGAGATGGACAGTGATAGGAGGTTTGGTGAGGTGGCCATAAGGAGCAGATGGCCAAAGAAGTGCTGCTGAGTCTTAACCTGAGGTTAAGGAGAGCCAAGAGGGGTGGCCACCTGGGATTAGCCAGGGCGGGTTGCCAAGAGGGCCACTACTGAAAATTATGCAAGAATGGTTTGCCAAGGTGAGGAGGTAGAAAGGTTGTCTGAAAAGGTATACATGGTAGGGTGATTGAGGCAAAGAGGAAAATGATGTTATTGCCTGGGGCACTTGAAAACTGTTGTTGGGTAACTCTAGACTTAGACCATAAATGAAGTGTTTGCTGTGGTCACTCCATTTGCATAGTACCTGGCACTAACTTAGAGGTGAAGATGATGTAGAAAGGAGCTTTAGTAGACTAGGAAGAATGAAAGCAATGAATAGCCCAAGAAGAGAGCTCAGAGGAGAGTCCTAGAGTGCCGATATCTGATGTGGAATATTTGATGTTGTGGTAACTTCCTATTTGATGTTGTGACAGCTTTATATTTTCAGCAAAGCCTTGAGAAGTGAAGGAGGTGCTGAAATCATGGTTAGAGAAAATATGACAGGGGATGGCAACATGCACAAGTGTTGGCCTGAGGTAATGGGGAATTGGGTTGGCCGTGAGAGGAGATAGGGAATCAGACACTGTTTCTCCCTTTTAGTGCCCCAAACTTTTGAAAATACTGGATATTTCTTACAATTTTGTGGGGTGGGAGTACAAGTTATTTAGTTTGAATAATAAGAAGGATGATTCCAGAAGATGAGTGGTTGGGAGCATTTGGGTTACATTACTAAGTTCCCAATGATGAAGGACTGGAATTTAAACCATTATTTTAATACAGCATAACTGCTTGCTTGTAATGAATTATAATATACAATGATGTAGTAAAATTATAAATTTTACTAGCTTTAAGAGGATCCCTCTGACCACATTTGTAAAAATATGAGCATCAAAAAGAAATAATGGATTATAACACTGAATTTTAAAGGAATCATTAAGTTCCAACTGGTACATACAGACAATGGAGCATTATTCAGTGCTAAAAGGAAATGAGCTATTAAGCCATGAAAAGACATGGAGGAATCTTAAATGCATATTACTAAGTAAAATAAGCCAATGTGAAAGGCTATACATACTGTTATATATCCAACTATATGACATTCTAGAAAAGGCAAAACTATGAAGTCAATAAAAAGATTAGTGCTTGCCAGGGTTGGGGTGGGGGAGGGAAGGATGAATAGGCAAAGCATAGAGATTTATATGGCAGTGAAAATACTCTGTATAATATTATAATGTCATTACAAATTTGTCCAAATCCATGGAATGTACAAAGTCCATGTAAACTATGGACTTTGTGTGGTTATTATATGTCGACATAGTTTCGTCAGCAAATATACCACTCCATTGGGAGGGTGTTGAAATTGGGGAGGTTATGCATGTGTGGGCACAGGGGATATGTGGGAAATCTCTGCACCTTCCCCTCAATTTTGCTGTGAACCTAAAACTGCTCTTAAAAATAGCCTCTCTCATATATGGAATATATATGTATATATTCCACAAACACATATGTATATACACACATTATATATATATAATGTATATATAGTATTGAAATCATCTCAAAGTGTCATCTATTTACTTTATTTATTACAAGGGACAAAAATATCTTCATAATGAAGAAATACAGTAGACTTTTTAATACAGCAATCAGACTTGGCATCATTAATAATGAGACATTATATGTCTCCTAATGTGATGTAATGGGGATGACCCAACATCACTTACATAGTGTTGCCAAAATCTTTCCAAAATGTTTAACCTGAATTGAATCATAGGGAAATGATCAGAAAAATCCAGGTTGTGAAACATTTTATAAAACAAATGACCTGGACTCTTAAAAAATGCCAATGTGATAAAAGACCAAAAAAATGGGGGGCAGGAGGGGGGGTAGGTACAGACAAGGAAGGAGATAATAGGGAAAACTGTTGCGGATGAAAGGAAATTAGAAAAACATGGTAAAAGAAATGCAGTATAGCATCCTTGATTTGATCTTGGCCTTTAAAAAAGGATAAAAAAGCTTTAAGGACTTTATTGGGTCCATTGAAAAAGTTTGACCATTGACTGTATATTTTATTATATGATATCAAAGTTAACTACCTGAAGTGCAATAATGGTATTCCTTATGTAGGAGAATGTTACTATTAATGAGAGATAAGTGCTAAAATATTTATGATTGAAGTATCATGATGTCTTTAATTTACTTTCAAATAGTACTCCCCCCACACACGTACCCAGAGAGAGTGATAAAAAGCAAATCGGACAAAATGTTTAAAACTGCTAAATCTAGAGGGAAGGTATATGGATGATCCTTATACTAGTCTTTCAGTTTCTCTGAAGATTTGAAAATTTTCAGAATGACACATTCAGGTATTATCCAGAGTAGGATATGTGAAACCAGGTGGTTTCAATAAATTATCAAGACATAATACTAGTATCCTATCAAAATGTTCTGGTAATTCTGCAAGAGTGTTCTGACAGGTATTCTATTACATGCTAGTACCCCTAAAGGGGAAAGTGTAGCAAATGAATTAGTTAATGTCTGCCGAATGCTCAGCGGACACTTCTGTTATGGCTGGTTTGCAAATGCCTGGATTAGAGGGTTTAGACAGAAAAATAAATAAATAAATGAAACCTCATGAGTTTAATCTGGTAATTTTATTGACAGCCCCAGCTGCTGAAGGCCTAACCCTAATGGGACATTGAGGAAACCTTACTGGCAATGGTAGCTAGTGCACAAGGTCCTATTTGTGTCAGAAGGATAGGTTTCATGAAACATATTTATGAAAGAAAAGTAGCAAGAGAGAAGTAAATAGAACATTAATGAAATTAAGTAATCTCACTTATAATAGATAAATTATTATTTTTATACTTAGCCAAGATCTGTACTCTTTCTGTGACATAGGTTCTGAATAAAGGAAGTTTAAAGAGTTAGCTTGTTTTTGCCACTGCATTGAGAAAGACTTTATTTTGAACCTCAATTTTACATATACCCTGAAAACTAGTTAAGAAAATAATAAAGAAATATAAAGTAAGTGAATGTTTTTCATGTGGACTGTTATAATCTTATGTAATCAAACATCCTATACAGAAGTTCTATGCACTCTGATGTAATTCAGAGATCACTTACTGTGCTTCTCTATGAGTCACTGTGGGAAATCTGGCTGGGCCTGAGCAAGAGCAGCAGCATATGACAGCCAGACACAGGCTCTGGATTGGAAGGAAAAGAGATGGTCCATGTGCTTCTCCTTCTGGTCTGACTGAATTCATGGGCCTAAACCTTCTCGTAGATTTATCTCTACATGTCCAGGGCTATGCTTGTTCTGAGGTGATTCTGATGGTACAATGTGTTTGGTGGGGCTTGACATAATCCTGCTCAGCCAAGATATAATTTGGAAATTTGGCCAACTCTTGGGCTCCTGAGTGCCACACCCATCATGGGAGGCCTTTTAGGGCACATCAGTCTTGGGTTCTAGTGTACTGGGAGAGAGTCCTGGTGAAGCAAAATGTTTTGACAAAGCTCTTTTCAGAGTGGTTTATTAACATGAAAAATTTGTACTGTTTTTCATTTTTTTTAATTGCC
>NW_006432943.1:9259387-9262153 GCF_000325575.1 Pteropus alecto
CAGACTTTGTAATAAAATGAGGATCTGTATTGCCCAAATTTCTCTGCCATTGTTTTTTAAGGACTGAAAAAGAAATTTGTATTATGGAATATATTTAATTTAGAATGAGTGATAAAGGTATGTGCTTTACAGAAAAATGACAAGACTATGAAGCAATTCTACCTTTAATTTTTTATTTTTATTTTGGATAAACAGCTTTACTGAGGTATAACTGACATACAATAAATTGCATATAATTAAAGCATATAATTCGAAGACATTCACATGCTGGTGTGAGGTTAAATATCAAGACTTTGTTGAAGTTAATGAAATTGATTGGGAAAACAATGTATGCTAGAAGAGAACTGAGAAAAATTGTGATGGTTTGATCAACTCCACTCGCCCCCTCAACTTTAGTGATCAACTTCCTTAGGAATAACAAAAGAAGGAAGAGAGAATAAAAGGAAGACAGGAAGAAAAGAAAGCAAAAAGGACGAAGGTATGGGAACATAACATCTGTGGATATTTTGAAGTTATTGAACCACGATCAAAGGCCACCATATTGCTTATTCCCAGCTCAAGTGTTTAACACCAAAATCGGATAAAGTTGGGGAGCTTGAGCTAATGCTGGAGGGAGAGATCACCTATCATCACATTTGACTCCTTTTCCTTTACCTCTAGAAGGATGGATACTTGGGGTAAAAGTCAACCCTTTCACTTTGGTCCTTCAAGCACGAATGTCAAAATAAGTGCATGGGGAGACACTCTGGCTTCCAGGAGAGAGGAGTTTAAAATAATGTAACGGTATACAACCATAGAAACCAATTTTAGTTAATTCTAGCAGAAAGAGGATTTATTAGGAAATGCAGACAGTCTTAAATAAATGAAAAGATGATAAACCTCCTTTATTATAAGATAAATGAAATTTAATACTGCACTAAGATATAATTTTTCGACCATCGCATTGGCAAAAATCCAAAAGTTGAACAATATACTCTTTTAGCAAGGAGAAATAGTCACTCTCAGACATTGCTGGTACGGGTGCAAAATGATAAACCTCTAAGAAGAGCAATTTGGCAATATTTATTAAAATTATAAATACAGTTATCCTTTGACCCAGCAATCCTGTTTCTGGGAGTTTCTTCTAAAGACATACGTACGTATGTAAAAGATGGCATATGCAGGTCTGTTTACAATAGCAAAACTTAAAAATGAGCCAAATAAACATCAGTAGATATTGTTTAAAATAAATGGTAGTACATCCATGCAATGGAAATCTATGCCACTGTAAAAGAGAATGAGAAAGATCTCTCTGTACTCATGTGGATATTTTATTAAATGAAAACAAAGGTGCAAAAGAATGCAGATATACACACATAGTATGTATATAGCATGCTGCTGTTTGTGTAAGAAAAAGAAGTGGTAAGAATATTTATTTGTATTAGTTATGTCTACAAACAGAAATGCTGGAAAATACATAAACTTTAGGAGTGGTTACCTGAAAGTTGTGAGTGTCAATGGGGTGCAAAAAGTAAAGAAGTAGAACTTCTTGCATGCCTTGTTGTAATGCCTTGAATTTAGAACAATGTGAATGAATTTAGAACATTAAATAAAAAGATGCTATAATTTTCCAGAGGGCTTAGATAACCAGGCTCGGGGGCTTCTCACTGGAAGCAACAGAGGAAATCACTCCACCAGCTCTGTGAAATAAGCCACACACAGTACATTCTGATACGGCAGCAGTGGTGGCCACAATGACACCCAGTTTCCAGAGGCATGGAGGCCATGGTCCTAGTGGCAGCCTCCCATGTCCAGTGTTCAGTGTCAGGGATAGGGGTAGTACAAACCATGTATCTATGTCCACACTGGTGTCTTCACTGTGTCACACGAATAGATGCCAGTGTGCCAAGATGCTGACTGCCTCAGTGTTTTGTACCGCAGATGATCCTCGGGCCGGAGCCCCCAAGCTGGTAGTCTGTAGCAGCAAACAGCTTCAACCATTTTCCCCACTGTGTACTACTCATGGTATAATTTTCTATGTACTCTCGCTTTTGAAGAAGTTTGGGAAGCAGTGGATAACAGAACAAGCTTTAAAAGAACTACCCCTCACCCCACCCATTCTGACAAGTTGAGGTGATATCTCATTGCGGTTTTAATTAGAATTTCTCTGGTGATTATTGACATTGAGCATCTTTTCATATGTCTACTGGCTGTATATATATCCTCTTTGGAGAAATGTTATTCAGGTTCTTTGCTCATTTCTTAGTTGAATTGTTTGTCTTTTTGATGTTTTCTGAATTCTTTATTTATTTTGGATATTAACTGCTGATTAGATGCTTCATTGGCGAATATCTTCTCCTATTCAGTAGGGTTTCTTTTTGTTTTGTTGATGATTTCCTTTGCTGTGCAAACACTTTTTAGTGTGATATAGTCTCATTTGTTTATTTTTTCTTTTGTTTTCCTTGCCTGAGGAGCCATATCCAAAAAAATATTACTAAGAGCAATGTCAAAGAGTTTACTGCCTATGTTTTTGGGGATGGGTGAAAAAGGTAAAGGTCTAACATTGAAGTCTTTAATCCATTTTGAGTTTATTTTGTATATCGTATAAGAAAGTGGTCCAGTTTCATTTTTTCTTTTTTGTATGTATCTACCCAGGTCTGCTAAGACCACTTATTGAAGAGACTGTCTTAACCCCAGTGTATATCCTTGCCTCCTTTATCATAGATTAATTGATCATATAAGAGGATATATGTCTTGGCTCTCTATTCTATTCCATTGTCTATATCT